>NC_056741.1:1807225240-1807525240 GCF_019279795.1 Protopterus annectens
GCTGCAGGAATTTCTGGCATGTACTGGTTGTGTACTACATGTGACAACAATCTCCCGTATTCACCTTATGTATGGACTATGGGGTAGGTTTCATCAATTTTGGAGGGATATCCAGTTCTTTGCCATATATGTATATGCATCTGTATATATGTATGTGTGTGTGTGTGTGTGTGTGTGTGTGTGTGTGTGTGTGTGTGTGTGTATATATATATATATATATATATATATATATATATATATATATATATATATACATATATATACACACACACACACACACATATAAATATATACATATATATATATATATATATATATATATATATATATGTATGTATGGGTCTACTTTGTTTCATAGGTTCATAGGTTGATACTAGGCTATCTGCCCTAGGGCATTTACAAGCCTAGTCAGAGTGTGTTTGGCTTTCGCCACCCTTCTTAGATTAGTTGACTGTGCCTCTGTATAGTAGGTCACAGAAGATAGCCCATTTAAGGTTAGTTTACCGTGCCTCTGTCTAGAAGTGACACAGAAGAGATCCCAGGGGTAAATTTACGATCTCCCATCCAAACGTCAAGATTCTTCCTGAAGAGGGTCATTGAGGGGCTCTGTCTGACATGGATTGGGATTTTGTTCCAGAGTGAGGGGAGCCTCTGGGATATAAATCTGTCCCTCCAGCATGTTCTATTTATTTCTGTGCTGAGGTTTAAGTCACTGGAGCGTGTAGTTCTGATGGATTTGGATTTCTTGAGGTGGAGCATGTCCATTAATTCTGGGTTGGACATGGCTTTATACGTCAGGCACAGATCGCCTCTGAGTAGGCGGTAAGCAACTGAGTAGAGATGGAGTTTCTTTAGCCTAACTGCGTAGGGCATCTGTTTGAGTCCCTTGATCCTCTTGGTGAGGTACTTTTGGGGTCATTCTAGTTGTAGCAGGTGTCGGGTAAAGTACATCCCAAATGGGGCATTGTATTCAATTATGGGCCTGATGAGTGATGAGTAGAGGGGCACAATGACCTCTCTTGATATAGATGTGAACCCCTTCGTTATAAGGTGGGCTATACAGAATGTCTTTCTAACCACTTTGGCAATGTGATTGTCAAAGGAGAGATTGCAATCTACTTGGGTCCCCAAATCCCTAATTACTTCTTCCATACTTAATGGATTAATTTGTGGGCACTTTGTTTTTCCCAAAGGGGATGACTATGCACTTTTTGGCATTTAGCTTTAGGCCATGGCTCTGGCACAAGTTATCCGTCTCTGTGAGACCTTTTTGGAGGATGCTTGTGTAAGCCGGCGATTCGATTGTGGCCCCCAGTTTGCAGTCATCTGCAAACTTTAAAAACAACAGTGAAAAAGAAGGCCACAGCCTGAAAAACAACACCAGTTCACAGATAAAATTTAATACAGCTTAGCGCCTCGGCATAATAGCCTTTAATGAGCACAAGTTACAAGCACACACCCACTACAATATATATCACAATTAATTAAGTAATTACATAGATTAATCAATCAAAAAGCTAAATAACATTTAAAGAGAGAACATTCAGTATAAAACAAAACTAACAATATTAATAATATAGAGCTTATAATAGACTTTTCCAATTTACTTCTAAATTCAGACCATTAGGTGACATGGTATTATATTTCAAAATATAAATAGTTTCTTTAAATAACAAAATATTTTTAATTAATCTATCATCACCTTTTTTAATAAAAATATTTTCTAAAACACAACATTCAAACAATGCAGCATTGCTATTATGGCACTCCATAAAATGTAAAGCAATGGGACTAGTTAATACTCTTTTTTTAATATCTCTAACATGCTCTTGCATTCTAGTTTTGAATTTTCTCTTTGTCTCACCAATATAATATAATTTACATGGACATCTAACACAATAAATAACACCTACAGAATTACATGAAAAAATATTCTTAGGTCTAAATGGAATACCATTAATATTATCAAAATATGGTTTTACAAATTTACATATATTACACTGGCCGCAAACATTAGTACCTACTATAACCAAATTATTATATACATTATCCAAAGGAGAAATATAATAAGTGTTAATTAGTTTATCAGATAAATTTTGACCTCTTTTAAAAGATATTTTAGGAATAATTGGAAAGATTTTATAGAGATTTTTATCTGAAATCAAAAATTTCCAAAAATACGTAATAATATCCCAAATTTTGTCACTATAAGAATTATAAACAGTGACAAAATAAATATCTGATATTTCCTGAATAGAACCTGCAAACTTTGTCAGCCATAGTCCTCCTGTGTTAGCCTGTACCTCAGAGAAATATATACCGAACAGGAGAGGTCCCAGGACTGAGCCTTGTGGGACGCCACTTGTAACTGGTTTAGAGTCTGACATGGCACCTGCAATTCTGACCATGTGGGTTCTATCCCTAAGCCAGTTTGCAACCCATCTTGTGACATAGGGGTTGATATTTAAGCTGGTGAGCTTATTTATGATGCCCGAGTGGGGTATTGTGTCGAAGGCTTTTGCAAGGTCAAGGTAGGCTGAGTGGACTACCTTCCCTTCATCTATGGCCTTGGTGACTGTTTCAAAGAAATTGACCAGGTTCAAGTGGCAAGATCTGCCCTTAACAAAGCCAAATTGGGTAGGATCCAGTGTTTGGAGGTTCCCAATGTCTTTGTTTATGAGTTCCATGATGATACGCTCCATAGCTTTGCAGACCAGGCTAGTTAGGCATATAGGGCGATAGTTTCCGGTGTCCGTTGTGGCACCACCTTTATGGAGTGGGACCACTGTTGCTGTATGCCATTCTTTGGGTACATATCCTGTTGTAAGGCTGAGACTGAACAGTGATTTTAAGTGAGGGTTCAGTTCTTCTTGGAGATCATGTAAAACGCAGCCCAGGACACCATCCGGTCCCATTGATGCTGTGTTTTTTGCTTTGGAGAGGGCAGCTCTCACCTGTGCATCTGTGATGTCAGGGAGGCTACACTCTGTTGGGATAGTCATTTGCTCATTTGGGGGGGAGGGGGGGAGAAGTTTGCACTGAACCTGTCTGCCAGGATGTTGGCAATGTCTGTGGGTTCAGTGTATTTTTTGTCATTTTGCACTAACTCAGAGCATATCTGGAAGTTTCAACCCAGGTTTCTGACATAACTAAAGAAAGCCTTGTGATTATCTTTAGCGTCTTGTGCATGTTTTCTTTCGAAGCTAGCCTTAGATGATTTTATGAGGGATCGTAGTTTCTTGCTGGTACTGATCAGAGTTGCCTTACCTTTCAGGGATTTTGCTCTATCATGTAGTAGCGTCCTCCTTCTTTTGTATAGCTTATTTATGGCTGGGGTCCACCAGACAGGTCTCCTGCCTTTGGAGGAGTGTGTCTTGGTTTTATTTGGCATAGCACGATCCATGCATTTCTGTAGGTATCCATAGAATGCGTTTGTAAAGGATTCTGCAGTTTGGGCCGTATTTTCCACTGGCCCTGGGGCTTTGAAGGATTCCACCTCGGTTTTGAGAAGTGGGAAGTTTGCTTTTGAGAAGTTTTTGACCGTGGTTTCCTTTGCTGGGGGTGGAGACGGGATATGGATGTCCATAGTGATTAATTTATGGTCAGATCTTACCAATGAGGGGTATACCTCTGGTATGGAACATAGAGTCCCCATGTTGGTGATGATCAGGTCCAATATGTTTTCCCCTCTTGCGGGAGTGGTGACCAGTTGTTCCATAGAATTTAAGTTTATAAATGCTAGGAACCATTGGGCTAGGGTGTTGGGGATTGAGTAGTGCTCCCAGTCTATGTTTGGGTAGTTAAAGTCACCCAATATAATGGTGTTTGGAGAGACCTTCATATTCTCCAGTGTCTTCAGGAAAACCGAGTGGGGTTCCTGAGTTTGGGAGGGTGGTCTGTAGCAGGCTACAAACTGGAAGGCAGTTTTGCCCACTGTTACTTGCACATGGATGGTCTCAGATGCTTCGTGCAGTGCCACTAGCCTGGAGGTATGGGTATCTTTGATGAAAATGGATACTCCCCCTCCTCTTGTGGTTCGGTCCGAGTTTTGGGGCCGAAAAGCATGGTATGAGGTATAGCCTTAACCTGGTAGTGCTGGGGTGCTCTCGGGAGCCTTGAACCAGGTTTCTGTTACTGCACAGATATCGATATTCTCCATACTGAAGAGAGCCTTGAGTGCGTGCATCTTGAGGTTTAGACTTCTGGCGTTGAGCAGCATTACCCTTAGTTTCTTTTTCCTTGTGTTGTCTAAGGAGGTGGGTTTGTCTTTTGAGCCTTGCCTAAAAAAGGCACTATGAGGGTGGCAAGAGCCTTGGCCAGTATTCGAAAACCCAGGGGTGACAGGTGCAAGCCATCCCTTGCGAAGCATCGTGGCTTGTCAAGCATGTCATCCCAGGCTGACAGACACTGGATCCCCTTTGAGTGACACCAATACTTTAGCCAGTTGTTGAAATTGATCATTTTGTCTTTATACTATGGTATCATTCTTGGAGAGGGTAAGATGCAACTCAAGGTCAGGGTCATACCGGCCTGGGCCACATGATCAGAGAGCTTCTCTATGTCTCTTTTCATGTAATCCAGGGAGGTACGTCTCAGGTCATTCACACCAGCATGGACAATGATGGAGTCATATTTGTACTTGCTTTGGAGTGACCTGAGTGCTTGTGTTATGTGGCGGATCCTGGCACCCGACAGGCAGCTTACAGTGACCTTCTCCTTGTTCAGCCTGGTAAGAGGGAGGTCAGTGTGTCTGACAATAGAGTCACCTATTACAAGTGTATTAGGTGTGCTGTTTAGCCTTAAGGGCTGTGATGTGTGGCACACTGACTTTGTGAACTATGTGATACATGGGTATTATTGTGGGGTAGCAGTTGCTTGGATGTCTGCTTTGGAGGTCTCTGTTGCTTGGGCAAATTTTTATTTAGAGCCTCAGAGTATGTTTTTGTGTGTTTATGTGTTTGGTTTGCTGTTGTGATAGGTCTATGTGAGACTGGATTTGTGGTGTGTGTGATTACCTTCTCCTCCAGACTGACCGTGCCAGTACTATCTTGAGAGAGCTCAGCCTCCAGTTTGGCTATATAGTTGCATCTCTCACATTTGAGCTTGTTGGGAAGAGGAGAGGGTGATCTGTGTACATAAGGCAGTTGTAACATTGCCTCAAGATTCCCATATTCACCAGCTGGACTGGAGAGTAAACCTGAAACTGACTTTTGGACATGCCAGAATAGTATAAGAAATTACTTTTTGACTTGATCAAAAAGGACCAATAGGGAGCCAAGTACTTAAAGGGAGTATAAGAGGGTGTAGTGCTTTAGTTTATTAGTGCTTACTTATAATACACTTATCCTAGCTACTGCTGGGTTTTAGAAGGAAAATAGAGTGCTTACTTTGAGATTTGGAACAGTTCTAAGGGAAAAAGTGAAGAGCAGACTTTGTGGAGCCGGGAATAGTTTAAACCTGATTAAGCGGTGCTGCCCGATGCTGCGCTATACGCAAAAACGCGCAATAGAGGTTTTTAAGAGAGGGGGATTAAGGAGTTTGGAATTTACCCAAAATGGCCAATAAAACTACAGTTTCTAGGCAGTAACCACTCCCACAGGGGCAGGCAGGCTGTTCAGTGTTTACCACTGCCACTGATAAACACACAGACTTCCCTTTAGCCCAAGCAAGCAATGGCCTCCAAGACACTTACAAACAGTTCAGAAAAGCAAATCTGTATCTGAACTTTTTTTTAAATTTCAGAAAGTGGGAAAAAGGCAAGATTTTTTTGTTTTTTTTTTGTTTTGTTTAAAGATAGCAGAGATACACAGGTAGCAACAAGTTAGAACAGTGCAATAAATGACCCCACACTTGAGTGCTAGCCAGAGACAGGTAGAATGCAAGTTTTAAGAAAAAAACAATTTTAAAATAAGTGCAACAAAGAAAATGCACTTAACATGCTCTAGATGTGTTCTAAATACAGTTCCTAATACAGATATCAAGTTTAGCAAGCTGGAAAACACCAAAAAGTAGGTGGCAATGCAGAAATCTTAACAAATAATCTGAAGAAAAATACTTAAAATCTCAAAAGTGGCTCCTTTCTTCTCTCAGCGTTTTCTCCTCTTGGTGGGTGCTTCACCAACAGCCAACAAGTCTGAAAAGATGCCAAAACCACGAGGCAATCGGGTTTTAAGGGAGGGGGATCAAGGAGTTTGGAATTGACCCAAAATGGCCAATAAAACTACAGTTTCTAGGCAGTAACCACTCCCACAGGGGCAGGCAGGCTGTTCAGTGTTTACCACTGCCACTGATGAACACAGATACTTCCCTTCATTGAAACTCATTTCACTGAATCTCATTTCACTGAACTGAACTTAGTATATATGACACTGTGTAGAGTACTGTAAGGCAAGTAAAAGGTATATGCCCTTTTCACCACTGTAGTGCGATCCTGGAGTTAGCATATATAGTTGGGGGGGGGGGGGTGTTACCAAAAACTTCAAAGCAACACATTTTAAACAGTAGACATGCATAGTTACAATACCAATGACTAAATCTCTCTAGAAGACAATATGTACTCAAACTAAGTGGGGGCTATGACCCCCACACCCCCCATTGTGGGTTGCTGTGTCCCCCCAACTATGTATACTAACTCCAGGATCCCACTACATTGGTGAAAAAGGCATATAGCTTTTACTTGCCTTACAGTACTCTACACAGTGTCATATATAGTAAGTGCAGTTCAGTGAAATGAGGTTTCAGTAATTTTAGTTTTCAGCAAAGTGGTCGGGGTGAAATGAAATTCAGTGAAATGAGATTCAACGAAACAAAGTAAACCCATATGTCTATATCTATATATCTATATATCTATATATATATATATATATATATATATATACACACACACACACACACACACACACACACACATATACATATACACATATGTATATGGAAAAAAATATATATTATGCATGTGTGTGTATATATATATATATATGTGTGTGTGTGTGTGTGTGTGTGTGTGTGTGTGTGTGTAGGTGGATATGTATATATATATATATATATATATATATATGTATATATATATATATATATACATATATATATATATATATATATATATATATATATATATACACACACACACACACACACACACACACACACACACACACACACACACACACACACACATACATATATATGCATATGTATGTTTATAACTAACAAACTGCCAAGCTAGGAGGAAAAACACAGAGTCAAAACTGGTATTTGAGCACTTTCTTTCTTTCATGTAACAAGAAATAAAGATATCTGCATAAATACTTCAGTATATAGAAAACAGCAGCAAATAAAAAAATCTTTTTCATTGAAACAAATAATAAAAACTAGTCAACAATAGCCAAGGAAATGTAGCTATAATCAAGGTAATGTAGCAATAATAAACATGCAATAAAAACAACTCAACCACTACTTTTAAGGATTCTGGATGTTTCAAAGATATTTTGTTTGTGATTAAAGCTGAATTACTAATGTGATATTTATCTGAGCCACCTAAACATACAATGTAAAGTTGTTCAATCTCGCCGTTCATTCTTACACATGGGTTCGGAGCCAATCCATCGGCTCCAAGTCGGCCGCTTTACTAGCTGAAGATCTCAGAGTAGCTCGAGGCCAGGTCCCTATCCCATGATGCTGTCTGTCCTACCCCAGATGTAGTTTGCTGCTGCAACCGATCAGAGGTCATTGGAGAGCTCAGGCCAGTTTGTTTTATATTTACCTATTTTTTGCAATATTCTGCTTATAGTTGAATAGTAATCTAAATTTTTTACAGTTGTAATGTTTTTGGGTTAGTTAGCCTTTGACTTTCTTTATTTAAAGTTTGTCGGGTTTCGTCCTTTTCAGAGCGGTTGCTCTTAGGCCTTTGGCCGTTCTTTAGTTTAATCCCTATTTCGCTTTTTTATATTAATAGTGTGTTATATTGTTATTAGATAGTAGTGTGCTTAGTTTTGGATATATGTATATATATATATATATATATATATATATATATATATGTGTGTGTGTACACATATATATATATAAATATATATATATATATATATATATATATATATATATATATATATATATATATATATTTATATATATACATATATATATTCTATCTTGTGATTAGGTTGACAGTTGTTCAGGGCTCTGACAACTTAGAACTGTTTCTAATATTTAGAGTTTGCAGTGTCTTGTGTGTGATTGGTTATTCAGTAACATGGTTCTCTTCAATAGTGTTTACTGTGGTGTTGTTCATAATATGTCTGACCATAAGGAAAAACAAAAATCTGGTTTCAAAATGTGTCCAAAATGTGAGCAGAAGATGTCCATCACGGATGCCCATGTGAATTGCGTTTATTGTTTGGGGACTGTTCACCTCCAGGAGGATTGCTCTATCTGCCATTCCTTCAGTAATAGTGTTTTACTTGAGAGATGAAGGAAGCTGGTGCATAGAGGCTTATTGAAGCCAGATTTTCAGGAGTCCCTGGACAAGGCTGACCAGATCTCCAAGTCATTGAAGGAGTCGAAGTCTTCTAAGGCTTCCTCAGAGCCCAAGTCATCAGCTCCATTCCTTCGGAGGCGGTCCCCGGTCTTGGAACCGGTCTCTGAAACCTTGAAGTCGCCTATCCTTCAATTGATGGCATCTTCTGTTCCTTCCACTCATTCTTCGAGGAACCTCTCTGATGTGGATGTGGACTAGGTGGTGCAGAGGCTTCTTGAGAACCCGGCACTGGCTAAATTGTTATCGGCCTCGGCCCAACTGGTTTCAGGGCCTAAGACCATCCCACCTGCTGTGACTATTCCTCCTCCGAGCCGAGCAGGGCCTTCGGAGCTGGGGGAGGAGGATTTGATGATTGTGGAGCCTTCGGAGCCGAGTCCTGTTCCAGTACCTTCGGCTCCATCAACCCTGACGTCTTTGCTTCCATTGGAAGAGTCTGGGAGCCGACATTCTCTGGTTGGTTCTGGGGAGGGGGTGTTGAACCAATGCGTGGGTTCCGACTTTTCCTCTTGGGGCTTCGGCACTTATGAGCTCGGCTCCGTCCTCTGGTTCAGAGCCCACTGTCTCTACACCGAGGAAGTTGCCATCTTCTTCAGAACCAGCTGCTTCCTCGGGTTGCAGCATTAGTGCCTTCGATGCTGTGAGGAGGGTTATGTCATCCAAGACACACACTTCATCGGTCCCTCCTCATATTTACCTAAAGTTCCTCTTTCTGCCTCTACATCGCAAGTCTGCTTGAAATGTCGAGACCCGGAGCCAAAGGTAACCCCATCGGTTGACCCTTGCTCTACTGAGACCTCACCAGAAGCCCCCACTGATGAGGTTCCCAGGAAGAGACTTTGTAAGAGGAGGCATTTAGATTCTGCCTCTGCATCACAGGTCCCTTTGAAGCGTCGAGACCCGGAGCCTCAGGTAACCCCATCGGTTGACCCTTGCTCTACTGAGAACTCACCAGAAGCATAGAGGTGACTGGAGTCCGTTAGCCCTACTGAGGATGAGTCGGTGGTCCTGAAGGCCTTTGTGTCTCAACCTTCCACCTCCTGGGTGACTCCGTGCTTCGACGAGCTAATGGAATTGGTTGCTCGAAGGATGTGGGAGTCTCCTGACACTATGGAACCGGTCACTCGGAGGCTCAGCAAGTTTATCACCTCCCCCCAAGACAAGATGTTCCTCGTTAAGGGAGTCCCGGTTGATGGCATGGTGGTGGCGGTGGCCACCAAGAAAGAGATGTCAGAAACCTCTTATACTGTCCATCCTCTAAATAGGGATTCTAGGACGATGGACAGATACGGGAAATGCATCTTTAGTACTGCGACCTTTGCTATGCGATCGCTTAACTAATTGACTCATTTTATCCATCTTCAAAGAGATCTCCTAAAAGAGCTTGGAGATACACTGCAGGGTAGTACAGATGGAGCTGTCTCGGAGAAGGTGACAGCCCAGCTTAATACCCTTAACTCCACAGTGAACTCGTCCCTGTGGCTCATTTCCTATGCAACCGATGGTTCGAGTCAGGCAGCGGGTTCAGTGATAGGTGTTCAGAGGCAGTCCTGGATGCACTTATGCTCCTTTGTGGAAGCCTTCAAGTGTTCCTGTGTCAACACCCCATTCTATGGCTCTTCTCTTTTTGGGCCCAAAGTCGAGACTCTCACTATGTGTGAACAACAGGGAAAGACTCTGTCTGCCATAGGAGTCCGTTTTTCCACCCCTACCAGACCGTACCCCAAAGGGCAGAAAGCTGGAAAAATGTGGTTCCGAAAGTCCCAAGGAGCTTTCCAGAACAGACATAGTGAGCCCCCCTCCAGGGGCAGAGGAGGGGTAATAATGGAAGATGCCTCCCTGGTGGCAGAGGGGGTCCGCAGAACCAGGGCGACAGGGATCAGTTCCTTGGTAAGCCCTATCAGCACTTCTGATAGGAGGTCCAGCTGCCCTACTCTGGAAGCGGTCATGGGTCGCTTGACTTTGTATCCAGATGCCTGGCTAGGAATTACAACAGATTCTTGGGTACAAAGCATCGTTACTGGAGGTTACATCATTCCATTCTTAGAAAACCCACCTTTTGGGGAAAAAAATCCCAGACGTTCCACCCAGTCTCAGGGATCAAGCAGCCATAGAAATCCAGAGGCTGCAGGAAAAAAGAGTCATCCAGCCAGTCCCAGCAGACCAGATAGGATCCAGAACTAACTCCAGATTCTTTTTAGTTCCAAAGAAGACAGGGGACTGGAGACCCATCTTGGATCTCAACAGAATCAACATATTTGTAAAGAAGGAGAAGTTCCGGATGGTCATGCTTCAGTCTATTCTCCCATTCCTGGGAGTGGGCGATTGGATGTGCTCTATAGATCTCAGGGATGCGTACTACCATATCAAAATGACCAGGCCATCCAGAGATCATCTGCATTTCCAACTGGGAGGCAGTCACTACCAATTCCGAGCACTGCCCTTTGGACTCACAACAGCCCCCAGAGTGTTTACCAAATGCATGGCAGTAGTTACGGCTCACCTGAGGCATCTAGGATTCCGAGTGTTTCCATATCTGGACGACTGGCTCCTTACCGCCACCTCCAGGCATCAACTAATTATGTCCAGGGATCACACTCTCAATCTCTGCTCTCAGTTAGGCATCACTATCAATTTCGAAAAGTCTGCATTGTCACCATCACAGCATATCTCCTTTATTGGAGCAGAACTAGACACCACCACCGCCGCAGTAAAATTGCTCCTGGACAGAATAACC
The DNA here is from genome assembly GCF_019279795.1 of Protopterus annectens. Taxonomy (NCBI): domain Eukaryota; kingdom Metazoa; phylum Chordata; order Ceratodontiformes; family Protopteridae; genus Protopterus; species Protopterus annectens. The sequence goes on from NC_056741.1 coordinate 1,807,236,511, forward strand.
ACCCTCCGAAACCATGTCTTGGACATTTTGCAGAGAAGAAAAGTACCGGCCCATCAAGTACTGAAGTTGCTAGGTACCATGGCAGCTACGCTCATAGCATTTCCTCTGGGACGTATGCACATGAGGATTCTTCACTGGTTACTCTTCACTCAGTGGTCTTACCAACAACTTCCAATGTCATTCTTAATCATGATTACGGACTCTTGCAAGAAGGTTCTTCTCTGGTGGTTGACCAGCCAACAAGTTACATTGGGTCGACCATTTGTTTCTCCCCCGCCGTCAGCCACAGTGACCACGGACACTTCTCTGATGGGGGGGGGGGCTTTTTCAGGGAAGAACAGCCCAAGGCACCTAGTCAGAGACAGAGTCACAATTGCATATCATTGTTATGGAGCTGAGAGTGGTGCTTTTGGTGTTGCAGCACTTCCATGACTCTCTGCCTCTACGGACGATTGCAATACAGACAGACAACATGTCTGTGGTCTGGTACATCAACAAGCAAGGGGGAACCAAGTCTTTCCCCCTGTGTCGAGAGGCCTTGAGAATTTGGCAGTGGACATTATCCACCAGGCGTTTTCTGATAGCAATGCATATCCCGGGGAAATCCAATGTGATAGCGGACAAATTGAGCAGAGCCATTCTGTTACCACACAAGTGGTCTCTCAAAGACGAAGTTGCGGAATTGATTTTCTTCCGATAGGGCCAGCCTTACTGCGACCTCTTTGCATCCCTTATGAATGCCAAATGCAGATGCTAATTTGCCCTGAATCCCCCTCCAGGGGACAGCCGAAGGGACTCGCTTGTACACAATTGGCCCCCGGGACTCCTGTATGCCTTCCCACCTATACCCCTGATTCCGAAATTCTTGCAGAAAGCCAAAAGCCTGGGAAGGACTAATCTTAATAGCCCCTTTTTGGCCTCATCAGATTTGGTTCTCCTTCCTCCGACTCTGTCAACTGGAGGAACCTTGGATTCTGGACCCAGTTCCAGACCTGCTGACACATTCGTCAGGGGCCCTTCATTCCCTCCCTTCATTCCCTCAAACTGACAGTTTGGCTGCTCCGATTCCCAACCTAACTGGGTCACATGAATTTTCTTCAGAGGTACAGCACATTCTTGTATCTTCGCATAAGGCTTCCACCAGAAAGTTGTATGCTAGTAAATGGAAGTGGTTTGCCTTTTGGGCCTCCCAAAGTAACATTGCTCCGATTGCCAGTATCCTGGAATTCCTATCTAAGCTTTTACATGAAGGTGCTGCAGCTGCCACCATTAGAGTTCAATTGGCTGCAATTTTGAATTTTCACCTCAGAGCTGAAGGTTCTAATTTGATGTCTCACAGATTATGTTGGGCCTTCCTGAAGGGCACCATTCATCTTAGGCAGCCTGTTAGCCAACCCTTTACTCCGTGGAATCTAAATTTTGTGTTGTAATGTATTATTCTTTCCCCCTTTGAGCCTGCATTATCCTGCCATTTGAAGTTTATTTCTTGGAAAACTATTCTCTCGGTGGCCATTACTTCAGCACGTAGGGTGTCTGAGCTTCAAGCCCTTTCTATCAAACCCCCATATTTGGTGTTCCATCCAGACAGAGTATCACTGAGGACTAATCCTTCATTCCTGCCAAAGGTGTGTTCCGAGACTAACCTGAATCAAACTATCGAACTTCAAACCTTTTTCAGTAATCATTCTAATAAGTTGGAGCACATGTTGCATATGCTTGATGTCCACAGACAATTGAGATTTTATTTGGACAGGACAAAGAAATACAGAAGATCTGACCAACTCTTTTTATCGCATGCTGATACTAAGAAAGGATTACCAGTTTCTAAAGTTACCCTTTCCAAATGGTTAACTGACTGCATTACATTTATATACTCTTCAGCAAACCAAGCATTAGAGCATGGTGTGAAGGTACACTCCACTAGGGCTGTTTCCACTTCTTGTGCCTATGTGGCTTGATTGCCTTTGGTCGCTATATGTGCAGCTGCCACTTGGTCTAAGCCACATGCCTTTATCACTCATTGCAAAGTGGACAGGACTTCCTTTGGTTCCACTGTCCTCAGGAATATACTCTCTTGAGCCACCCAGCATTAGGGTGCTCGGGATGCTACCCATGTGTAAGAATGAACAACTTCACATAAAAAAGTTATGTACTTACCATAATGTTCCATGTGAGTTGTTCATCTCGCCTTCATTCTTACATTCCCACCTGCCTTCCCCCTCCAGGATCTCGAAGAATGAGTAGACTTGGGGTGTGGTGGTCTTGTTCAGGGACTTCTTACTCAGGTTGGAGTATTTATTGAGTTATACCTGTTCATGCTGGGTTCAGCAAATTGGATCTGAGGTAGGACAGAGAGCATCATGAGATACATACCTGGCCTTGAGCTACTCTGAGAACTTTAGCTAGTAAAGCAGCCGACTCGGAGCCGATGGATCGGCTCTGAACCTATGTGTAAGAATGAAGGTGAGATGAACAACTCACATGGAACGTTATGGTACATAACTTCTTTTTTAATATTAAGGGGACTCATTCCAAGCAGGGAAAGATTCAGCATTAAGGAGCAGCTGCTAATTAAGTTCCCGCACCTCCAGCAGTGTGTCATAATCACCAAAGATAATATCTGTTTTGTTCTAAAACAAAAAACCTAAACAAGTCAAAGTAATTACAGTGCATACTCTGTTTCCCTAAGGCATTTTTAGTGTCCCTTTTCCTTATGGCAACACACACACACACACACACACACACACACATATATATATATACATATATATATGTATATATATATATATATATATATATATATATATATATATATATATATATATATACACATACACATACACATATACATATATATATAAACTCAAGTAGTACAGTAGGCAATGAAAAAAAAACATAAACCTAAGGAGGAGTGGTTTAATTAAACCAGCGCAGAGCACATTTTTTGTTGTAATTTTCATTGATACCTGGGTCAGCTTCTGCACTGAGAAGCAGCTGCTATTTCAGCTCTCTCACTTCCAACAATGAGTCATAGCTACCAAAGAAAACATCCAGTTGCTCCAATACTGTGAATTTAAAACAAGTAAAATGCCTGCAAGACACACTGTGTTTCCCTAAAGCTGTCCGTAGACTTAATGGCCACATTATGTCCCTTAATGAGGTCCAACAATTTTCTGCAGGGTTTACCAACATAAAACAGTTGCATGTGTCACAGATACCTACGTACACTGCATTTACACTGGGGCAATTAAAATGTTTCTTAAAATGCACTGTGACATTGCAATGCTTGAAAAAGTAATTTTCCTGTGCGAATCTATTTACAAGTAACACGCTTACCACATGGAAACATACCTGCAGGCTTACTATCTGTTAAAAAGCTTTGAATCAAGAATGGTTAGTCATTTTTCTCGAAAGAGCTTCTCAAAATCGTGGTTTTCTTAAAGGCAAAACATGGATTTGCTCCTAGTGTGCCACAGATTTCCCGGTTACTAGCAATAATATTCCAGTTCTTGTTAACTGTAGTTGTAATTGCATGCATGTCCCGGCTAATAGGAAGAGGAAAACTAAATGTCCTTTCAGTATAAGAACAGTCTTTCTGTTTTGGCTGAAACCTGAACTGGAGAATCGGCTTGAATTTGGAGTAGCGAGCAGCAGTTTCTTCTGCAGCAATATTTACAACTAAATGCTGAGGATAATTTCTGTGAATGAAAAGTTATTGCAGAGAAGTCACTTCGAAAGAAAAAGTGTTATCATCACTCACTGTTCGGAAAAGTTTAATATACTGTCCGCGAATTATCACTCACCATTCGGGAAAGTCTAATAAACTGTCCCTGAACTACATTTTTCTTCATGGATAGTGGATGCTGGCTTCTAAAATCCAGAAAATTATTATGGTGAGTTTCCTTTCTGTAAACATTTGAGTGCAAAGCACCTGTTGAAGGATCCACCGTGATTAATGTATCCAAAAAGGAAACTGTAATTTTGCATCCTGAAACAAGAAACTGAAGAAAACCTATGCTGGCAGAATGTGACAGTACAAAAATGTCCAAGTCTTGTTTAGAGCCACCCCACCAAAAAAAAAAAAAAATATATATATATATATATATATATATATATATATATATATGCATGTATGTGTGTATATATATATATATATATATATATATATATATATATATCATCAATATAATGGCGGTATAAGAGAATACTCTTGAAGCCAGGTAAATATACCAGTGTTTCATATTCCCAAGAAATTAAAACTAAATTAGCATAAGCAGGGACCATCTTCGACCCCATAACAACGCCCTTCATCTGTTGGCAGATTTTCTTATTAAAACAGAAAAAGTTATTGCATAGAACTGTGGAAATCAGATCACAAACAGTATCTATTTTAGCCTGTGGAAAGCCACCATAGTTCGAGAGGAACTGTCAAATAAAATTCAGACCCTCTTTATGTGGAATATTAGTGTACCGGGAAATAGTATCCAAAGTGACAAGCAAACATTCAGAAAGTTGTAGTTTGGCTAGGAACAATTCATTTAGAGAAGCCCATGAATCTCTTAAATAAAACTTACGATAGGGTTAAGCACAAAGTCAACATACTCAGAATTTTTTTCAGTCTTCGTCCGTTTGTTTGAAATAATATTCCTAAATGGTGGGTTATCTGCATCCTTATGAATTTTAGGGATGCCAAACAATTTCCCAAGACTAGGGTGTGGTCCAACCATGAACGTATATTCATCAAGAGTCAAACAATGGGTTTGTTCCAATTTCAACAAGAAATGATCAGTAGTTTTGAAATGTTTCTCCACAAAGTTCAAGTGCACCTGTTTGTAAAATTCATTGTCCACTAAAACAGTCTCAGTTCTCAAGATGTGTTCTGCCTGTTCCATGAGGGCAAATTTCTGTCCTTTTGTCTGCTTTTGTAACTCGCAAATGCTTATACTGACAAAGGTTATGTAGAGCCTGCAGTTCACCTGAATTAAGGTTAAACCATTTAGCGTGACACTGTGTTTTTATTATTTGTTTACATGAAACAAAGATTTTTTTATTGGCTGCTTTTTTTTTATATATTGACGTATTTGTGTGGATATCTTTATATCTGAAGAAGTTTTTGTTACATTAAAGAATGAAAGCAATCTAGTACCGGTTTTATTTCTTTGTTTTTCCTCCTAGCTTTGGAAGTTTGTTAGTTGCAAGTTTTTAATTTCTTCCTTTTTTATGTTTTCTATTTTAATATATATATATATATGTATATTTGCTTTCCCTTTCTGGTCTAATGATGACTTAGTGCACAGTAGTTCAACCACATTTTGCAAGAAATTATCAAACAACCCCAAGGTAAAAACTAGATACACTGCCTAAATGAAGCAACAAAAACCCTGTGAAATGTTGGACTTCTGTGATCTTTATGTAAAGAACCATATTTTATTTACTTTTAGACAACCCAAAGTAAAAAAAAAATCACTACTCTTAATAACCTATTGGAGTACAAAATACACACACACACACACACACACACACACACACACACACACACACACACACACACACACACACACACACTGTCCCATTGGAATGTGCCTTTTTTGAGAGATTACACCACCTCTGACTGTGAAATTGCTCTAAAATATGATAATAATAATAATGATAATAATAATGCTAATGCAAACTTTACTCTTTGATGGATACTGCCCTCCAACGAACCATATCAACCATAATTATCCTTGCTGTCATGTATTTTATGCCTCCAGAAATGATAGAACCTTTCTGTACACTAATTTCTCGCTGAGAAAAAAATGAGAAATCTAAGAACTGTAGTAACATTTTGCTATTTCAGCTTGTGACTGGTATACAGATACACTGCCCCCAACAAGTCATAATACTTTCATTTGACAGCGGTAATTATATGATGGCATTGTGCTTCCATGTACAAAATGCCTCTGCATCCCTTCCCCAAAAAAGGCAGCCCGGTTCTGTACACATATCTGATGTTTGATGTTGAGGACAGTGAAAGAAAAAAAAAAACACTGTTACAATGAGATATTAATTTCATTATGTTTCTCTTAACTACATATACTCACCCCCAAACGCTAAGCACCTCTGAGATTCACAACCTCCCTCAGTATAAACAAACATAAAAGCGTTCTGCCAATGCTGTCCTTAGCATTGGTATTGCTTTCCAAGTTCTCCTGATCTGTCTGTCTGACATTGAAATAGACTTATTCCCATCATGGAAACAAGCAGGTATTATAGAGTAAAGGAAATAATGCATCGTTCATCCTAAAAATGACCTGCAAACCTTTTTATAAAAGACTTGTTGAACTACAGTGTCCTGCAGTTGACCTCTCCCATGAAAAATGTTTAAATCATTCTGCCTGTAGAACAACAGTCAACAAAAAATAAATAAATAAAAACTTGTAATTGTGGCTCGGCTCTTTCTTTGCTCTTTAACCTGCTGGATCACAACAAGCCAGAGCCGAGCTTATAATCAGACTTGAGCCAAAGTCGAGCTGGCTCTGGCTTGCCTACACTACATTTAAAACATAGCATTTCAGTTCTGTGATGCTGCTATTGTAAATTTGTCAAAAGAGGTGACAACAGCCTTTGAAGCCTTGACTGATTTAATTGCTTTGTTTTGCTATGAAGTGCATGGCAGCATTTGAAGCAGCTGTGAATCCGTGTAAGTTCTCTTACAACCTGCAGTAAAGGCTATGGAAAACAGTTTCAAACCTCTCTTTTTATTGCAGCTGCTGAGCTCCTGACATCAGCAGGACTAATTATGTATCTAAAATTATCAGCAGTGCCTGACAGGGTAAACTACAGATTTCTTTGTGTCTGTGGTATGTCATGCAGACAGAGACAAATTCCTCTGCAAAGCATGAGAGACATTACATGTAAAAAAAGTGGGTGGGCTTTCACTTCTTTTAATTACAAGGCAAGGAAATGAAAGTTTTGTAAAGTGCAAGCAGTTTTCTAGTACCTAGACAGTACTGTAACCATTTTGTAGGAAGAAAATCAGCTGAAGGGTTGAGTTAAACTATAGGAGAAGGTGGAGTTGTCTGTTAACAACTGTACGATATTAGTGTGTACCATGGTTTGTACAGTGGTGGCCACATTGTTTTTGATTCCCAAGTATTTTGTGAGGGAGAGGCATCTCATTGAAGCAAGATAATGTATTTTCATAGGATAGGCAGTTGACTTCCTGTATACTAAGATTTCTTCAAGCCTAAAATTAGTACAGGAGGCAGTTTCCAAAACTATTGATTCATAAACATTTATAGTCTAAGGATGTATCACGTCATATTCTTGGAAAATGCTAAATTACTGAAAATATCTTCTGTACAGATATCACTGTGCAATTTTAGCACAAACACTCTACCCCTTCTCAACACACAGGAATATAACAACATTACTAGGCAAGTGGTCATAGCAATCTCTAAGATGCTTAGCCAAGTACATTTGTAAGTAAAACACAAGTTTTTGTCATCCTGCTTTTGGACACTTTTGCACAGAAAATTAAGGCTCTGTGCTATCGTTGAGCTACTTCCTATACTCCAGTGTACATGGTTTGATTCCTTCTGCTTTCATCTGCCTACTGTGAGAGTCTGAGCAAGTCACTTAACCAGGCAGTGCTCATGGGTCACTCCTGAATCTAGCAGGGCCATACATGATAACTGGGGTGAATTTGTGTCTACCTTACTAATTATTATGATTAGTCTTAAAAATAGCTACAATAGAATTTGACCTGTAGCTAGAGTTTGTACTATAGGCTGGGAGTTTGATGAGCTAAGAACATAACCCTCCAGTGAATCTTCTGTATTTGTTGGTCTAGATTTAGGTTGCTAGTGTAGGTGTTTGTAGAAACATTGTTTTTGTGAAGAAACAGAAGGTTAAGTAGGACCCAGTCTTTCAAAGCTCAAAAAGTAAAGACATAGGGCATCATGTATCAGCATTTAGGCTACTGAGTATAAAGAGAGTTGTGCTAATCTACTGGAATAGTTGAAGGACTTAATGCCTTTAATTATCTTTGCTAGAAATCTTTTGTGCCTTTTCAGTTGAGCTGTTTGCTTGGAGTTTTCAATACCAAAGAGGGGTTTGTGTTCGATGATGAGTTTGATAATAGGAGAGTTCAGTGGGTATAATGACTTTCTTGGATCTTTAAGCTATTCCTCTGTAAATTAACTTGGCCAGATTGAAGAATTTACTGACTATATGTTAAGCATGATGATTGAATGACACAGTTGTCCACATAAGTACCCAGGTCTCTTAAGACTGTCTGTCAGAAGAGGAATACCATTTATAATTTATTTTAAGAGGTATAATTTATGAGTTTGGAGCATATTTTTGTCTGAGCACTTACTGAGAACAGAGATTTAATTTCACCTAGTTCTCCCCCACAGAATATCTGTTTTAGTCAGCCATTCAATATAATGAATGATAATTTTCTTAGACTACAAGAGACTTCACATCACCCAAGAATAGATTTCCTCAGATGCTAACTGGTTCAGGATTATGTCACCTGGCAATGTAAATTTTAGGACATCTTAAGAGCCTGATTTACAGACACCTGATTCTGGGAACAATTTAAAATTCATAAGTATTCTGTGACTGACCTTGTGTGAAGGATTTTACAATCCTAGCCATCTTCTTTAATTACTAAGGAACAAATTCTGTCAACCCTCTCAAAAGCTAAAAGTTCCTCATCCATGGTCCCTGATACTGTAATAGGTTACCTGATTATCACTGTCAAATGTGGCCAATCTGAATTTACTTAACTTCATTAATCTATGCCTGTCCACTGAGTTACATTGCTTAAACCAGGTAAAAAGCCATTCCCATGCCATGATACAAGGATGGCTTAATCATGGCCCCTGGTAACTGCAGACCTATTAGTATTGCTAGTAGTCTATAAAAAGCTGTTGAACATATTATCTCACACCTCACCGATCTGGACATTGAAAATCTCTTAATCCTAAGATACCTCATCAATTTGGCTTTGAGACAGGCAGGTTCTACCTCTTTAACCTCATTAGTTTATTTGAAAACGTAACTAAATGAGTAAATCATGGTTATGCAATGCATACAGAATATCTGGAACTGGCCAAGGCATTTGCCACCATTTCCCTTGCAGGAATTACTGACAGACTTGTAAATCTGATTATAAATTGTTATGCCGTGTAGTGGATAGCTACTTGGTTTAATTTCTCCAAGTCTTTTGGGTGTCTAATATTTTTTTATTTATTTATTTAATTTATTTTACAATTGTTTACCGGGAAAGTCTGACTGGGCAGACCCCATTTTCATTGGAGGCCTGGAGAGAAAAGTTCCACAAAAAGTGACAGTACATACAACATTAGTAATAGTAAATACAGCATGACAAACAATATATACAACGTAAGTTACAGTAGATAGAGCATGTCTAACAGTAGATACAGCATCAGATATGGAACTTAACATAGTGATTATTAACATAGAACCTATGAGTATTCATTTACATTGTAAAGGGAAAATAATTCTAGATTTATCTCACATTTAAGAATAAAAAGAAAAATCATAATACTAAGATCACTGTCCAAGAGACAGGCTGAATAATTAATGGAGAGTGCACTTATGATGAAAGGAGAACAGCCAGGGGTATTGCTTGAGCAGATACTTTTTGAGTAGTTTTTTAAACTGGTGTGTGTTGTCAGTAGTTCTAATATTATGGGGGAGGGAATTCCAGGTTTTTGAGATGTAGGAAAAGTATATGTCTCTCCTTCAGTGTTATTAGTCCATGACGGGAATGGATCCCATTCCTAAGTCAAAGTAGGATTAAAGTTCACAAAATTAGTATTGTTTCAATATTTGATGTTAGCGAGAAGTGCTCTTCGTAGCAACCGCAGTGTACCTAGAACTGATTCCTTCTGCAGTTCATATATTGTTTCATGTATCGGTAATGTATCTATGTATGATTGTAAATTTTGGTTTATAAGACCTGTTGCTCATATTGCTATTCGGACTGTCTGAATATCCTGTGTGGTTAGTCACAAGTGCCACTCTAAAAGGAAACACAGTACATGTGGTATCCACAGGACTCAGTGTTGAGCTGTGTCATACTTGGCATTTATTTGTCAGACCTCCAGGTCAACATTTCTGGCCTATGTCTGGCTGATACGTGTATATCAAAGTCTGCAAATGGCTGTCAATTGTGTGTTGTTATTCGATCTGCTGCTGAATAAACCATGTTAATAACTGGTGAAAATGTAAAAAAAATGTAGCATTGTTCAGTTTAGTATAAAAAAAAATTTCACATACCATATAGGTGACATACCCGTCCAATCAGACACTGTCATAAGGGATGTAGGCACTTTCATTGACAATTCCTTATTATTTAACCATCATGTCTCTGTAGTAGTTTATAAAGCCTTTTGTCTGGCTTATCTAGTTTCCAAATGCATTTCCACTAGACCCAAAGAAGTCGTAATTTCCCTTACTCTTATCTGTTTAGACCAGTTATTAAATGTAATGCACCTTTTGTCTTGCATAGGTTTTAACATAGCAATCAACTTGAGACACTTTAGAAATTAATAATTAAAAATATCAGTGACTTTAAAAATCTTGCTTATCAGGACAGACTGGCAGCTCTCTCTCAGTTCTCAGTTGCTTATAGATTCCTGTAAGTTTTAACAATGAGATAAATATGCATAGAAGTATAGATAAAAAACATTGTAAGCATTTTTCTTTAGTTTTCTGCATTATACATACATTTTTTTAAGTAATTGTCATTGACTCCAGCATTACGTAAATTGTTCAAGTCTGCCTTCCCTTGAATTTTACTCTTTATCATGAAGTAGAGGGTATAAACGTCTTTGAACTCCTGTTCCTTTACAGGAGAAGTGGTACCTCAAATACCTAGCTAAAGGAACTAAACTTTCATCAACAGATAAATAAGACATGTTGGCATTATAGATTAATTTTTCGCCATATCCCTCTCCTTTGGAACAATATTCCACTTCATATAAAGCTGAGTAGCATCCTTGCCAACTTCAAGGTAAGCCTAGATAGTTAGATGAACTGTCTCAACCCCCTGCTCGGTCTATCTTGTTTGCCCTCCTTGAGGTTTGAGGGGAACTAAAGAATAAGGGGGGTTGGCTTTGCTTGTAATGCTAGTAATGGTGATGTGTATGCCTTTATTACCCTTTGTATTAGGGCTATTAAGTACCATATCCTCATGATGTAACACTGGCGAGGGATTCTGAAACAAATTTATGTGCTAGCTGTAAGCATTTCTAATGTTCCTTTTAGGCATTACTTAGTTGTAGTGGCACAAACCACTGACAAGGTTGTCATGCATTTCATAAAGTGTGAGTATGAAATAATGGATGCTACTTTTAAAGCTGCTGCCTCTTGCAGTGTATAGTGGTTTGCATGGCACAAAAAACAACCATTCTGTGACATTTTAGGCGTCAGATTCTGGTGGCTTCTCTTGGAACACAGGTTTTTGTTTGCTCTTCCTTTTCAAAAGTATTAAAGGAGTTAGATGAGAAGGGTAAGATCATGAGAGTTGTAAAATAGATGTTTTGACCACTTATTGTAAAAATTTCTTCCAAGCAAATCATGGTCTTTTTTATCATAAACAAAACAGACAGTAACAATTAGGAAAGACAGACTGTATAAAAAGAAACAGCAGGTCTGAAAGTAACAGAAACAACAGCAAATACAGGTAAAGCAAGAACCCTCACAAATGACTAGACCCTAGACTAAAAACTGCTGTCCCGCTCCATCATGTCTTTCACCCTGCCCTATTGCTCAGCTCCCCACATGGAAGATTTACCCTTGTTAACTCAATAGTATCCGATAAGAGCAAGTGGTTCAGAGTGGTAAAACCATCAAAGTACACCACAGCTTTTTTGTGTAAATTAATTTCCAGTGCATATTCTAACTACTGCAAGACATCATATCCCCTTGACCTTACCAGCAATTCAGCAGCTGCTATGCAGTATACATAGTACCTTTGACAGTACAAGTAAAATGATTTTATTTATGAATCTTCCTAGTGTCAGCAAAATAAAGGTCATTGGTGGCCTGTCTTGCATTTCACAGACTTGAACAAGTTTATAAAGATAAAGTTTACAGTGTTGAAAATATAAGCCTTTCTTCCTTCCTTGATAGGTTCATAGATTCATAGGTGTTTATAAGGCTAATGACCACAAGGGCTTTTTTAAGTCTAGCCATGTATCCCAAATCTCTGACAAGTTCTGATACCCTTGGTAAGTGTAAGCAGGGGTTTGGGAGATGAAACATTTACAAGCAGGGGCCTAAGAGATTAAGCATTTACAGGTTGCCTGTCTCTATTAGAGACATAGGTACCAAACCAGGGATACATTTCTTGTTCACCATCCAATTGTCCAAGTTGCACTTGAATTGGGTTAAGAAGGAACTCTCCTTCACATGGATAGGGATCTTGATCCATAGACAGGGTAGTCTGTGGGATACATACCTGTCTTCCCAGCAAGTCCTATTTATATCACAGGCAAGACTTTCACCTTTAGAACGGGTAACTCTTGTGCTGTTTGTTTTGTGGATATGCAGGAGGTCCATCAGAGTGGAGTCTGACAATGCCCTGTATGCCAGGCATAGTTCCCATCTCAAAAGCCGTAGGAGACCAAGTACAGGCATAGGGCCTTGAGATTGTCTGCGTAGGACATTTTACATACGCCCTGTATTCTTTTAGTGAGGAAACTCTGTGACCGTTCCAGTCATTGGATATGCCTGGTTAGGAACATACCCAAGTGGGCATTGTACTCAATGATAGGTGTGATGAATGCCAAATACAGTAGAACAATGGATTCCTTGGACTTAGATGCCATACCTTTGTTTATAACTTGCGCATCACAGAATGATTTCCTCACTGCTGTTGACACATGATGGTCAAAGGCTAGATTACTATGCGTGTCCCTAAGTCCTTGACTACTGGGTCAACTCTAAGGGGTGTGTTGTCAGTAAGATAGTTACCAGGGGTGGGTGACTTCCCAAAGGATACTATTATGCATTTCTTAGCATTTGATTTTAGTCATGGCCCTGACACTAGTTGTTTGTGTCAGCCCCTCCTGGAGAACATTTCTGTCATTGTGGGAGTCAATGACAGCTCCTAATTTGCAACCATCTACAAATTTAGTGAGCTACAGACCACTGACATTGACTTCAGAGAAGTAAATGTCAAAAAGGATTGGATCAAGGACTGATCCCTGAGGGACTCCACTTGTGACTGTCCTCTTTGTAGAGCTGGACTCCCTAATTCTAACTTGCTGGGTCCTGTCTGTGAGCCAGCTGGTTATCTACCAGGTGACATATGAATTTGTACCTAACATTTTGAGTTTGTCAACAATGCCCAAGTGGTGTATTGTCAGATGCCTTGGCCAAGTCAGGGTAGGCAGTGTGAACCATTTTTCCCTCATCTATTGCTTTGGTTACCTTCACAAAGAATTCCACCAGGTTGAGTAGGCATGCTTTGCCTTTGACACAACCAAACTGGGTCAGGTCCAGTGTCTGGAGGTTTACTATAGCTCTGTTAATCATTTCCATGATAATTCTTTCATGGCTTTGCATATTAGACTAGTGAGACTTATGGGTCTGAAGTTTCCAGGGTCTGTAGAAGGCCCACCTTTGTGCAGAGGGATGACTGTTGGTGTTTTGCATCCATGTGGCACAAAGCCTGTTTGGAGGCTTCAATTAACTAGTAATTTCCATGCTATTTAGAAGGCATCCTGGGATATTGTCTGGGCGCATTGATGCAATGTTCTTAGTGTAAGAGAAAGCATTAAGGACTTGTTCCCTAGTGATAGTAGGTGAAGTTATATTTGATGGTAATTCCTGAGGGAAGGTGGGGGGGGGGGTAAAATTGAAGCTGAATTTATCAACCAGGAGGTTTGCTATATCTTCTGTCTCAGTATAGGTGGCTCTATTTTCAATGAGCTCTGCACACAATTGTGTATTACCTTTGAGGTTGTGGACATAGCTAAAGAATACTTTATGGTTTTCCTTGGCCTGGGAGGCCAAACTTACCTCAAATTCTGCTTTGATAGACTTTATTTGTCCTCTGTACTGTTTGCTTAGTTTGATGAGAGTGTGTTTATCCTGCTGGGTGGTGTACCTCCTAATTTTTGCCATGATTTTTTCCTTCTGTTATACAGCCTATTGATTTTGCGATTCCAGCAAGGTAGATTGTTTTTTTACTTAATTTTGTACTTCTTCCTGGTGGGTACAGCTGCCTCTATGCAGATATTAACATGCTTGTGCAGGAATTTTTTGAACAGTTCTGCATAGGCAGCAGTGTTCTTAGGATTTATGGGGGATTGAAATTTTGCCAGGTTATCACTTGATAGCAGGATGTTAGCCTTAGAGTAGTTCCTGAATATTCCATGTTTAGCTGGGGGTCCAGGTTTTATTTTTTCTTCAAAACTTCAAATGAGATAATTTTGTGGTTTCACCTTACCAGGGAAGACATTGCAGTGTGTGTGTGTGTGTGTGTGTGTGTGTGTGTGTGTGTGTGTGTGTGTGTGTGTGTGTGTCTGTGTGTGTGTGTGTGTGTGTGTGTGTCTGTGTCTGTGAGTGAGGGGGTGCTGCACTCTTCCATATTAGTGAGGACCAGATCCAGTATGGTTGCACCCCTGGTTGATGTATTGACTATCTGGTCCCAGGAGTTTGTGTTTACAAAATCCAGGAATCTCTGTGCCTGTAAGTTTGGTGTTGTATAGGATTCCCAGTTAACAGTGGCATAATTAAAGTCACACATGAATATGATATTGGTTTGGATGGTTAGTGTTTATAATAAGTTTAAACATATGGTATGGGTTTCCTGGGTCATAGGGGGGACCTGTAACTTGCAAGGAAGTGGTATTGGATTTTGCCTATGGTGACTTGAACATGGAGCAGCTCAAGTGCATTGTCCCGTTTGACCAGCCTTGAAGTATATTTATTTTTGATATAAATAGAGACACCTCCACCTTTAGTCCCTGCCTGTGAAGTAGCTGGTCTAAATGTATGGAAGGCATTATAACCTTGCACTGTTGGTGTGATCTCCTTGGCTTTAAACAATGTCTCAGTGACCACACAGATGTCACCATTCTCTAGGCTGAAGAGAGCTTCCAGGGAGTGGAGTTTTTGTTTAGACTCCTAACATTGAGCAGTAATACCTTTAGATTTTCTTGGTTTTGATTTGCTATGTTGGAAATACTTTCAGTGTGGCATAGCCTCAAAAAGGCACTATGGGGGAAAACAGTGTTTTAGCTAATATTCGAAAGCCTAGAGGGGAGAGATGCAGACCATCCCTGGCAAAGCAACGGGGTCTGTTGACCATCTTCTTCCATGATGACAAATATTGCACCCCCCTTTAGAATGACACCAGAAACTAAGTCAGTTGTTAAAGTCAATCATCTTTTGTTTGTAATGTGGCCTCATCCTTGGAGAATGTAAAATGCTGCTCAGTGCTAGGCTCATACCAGCCTGAGACACATATACCGAGAGCTCCATGATGTCTGTCATCATATAGTCTTGGGAAAATGTGTCTCGCATCATTTACTCCCACATGGACTTTGACTGAGTCATATTGGTACTTGTGATCCAATGACCTGAGTGTATATGTAATGTGGTAAATCTTAGCCCCCTGATAAGCAACTGACCGTGACTTTCTCTTTACTTAGCATGGTGAGAGGAACATCAGTGTGTCTCACAATGGAGTCTCCAATGACTAGAATGTTGGATTGTGTGGTGGCTTGCCTTATGGGCTTAGAGGTAGAGGCTCTATGAGATGTAGCTCTGTGTGTTGATGTGGGTGTTTTGAAAGAGTGCATTTGGGGCTGCTTAGGGTATTTGTTATGTGTACTTCGTCTAGGAGACCTTTTTGGTTTAGGAAGGTGATATTTAAATGCCTCAGCATATTTTGGTCGATATGTCTGCTTTGAATTGTGTGTGTGTGATGGGTGCATCATGTATACTACTGACAACCTTATTGACATTAGGAGTACTTCTATGTGAGTGCTTTGCCTCCAGTGACACTGTGTAAATACATCTCTCACATACCATATCAGTTTGTTTGAGAATTAACTGATTGTCATTAAACATAAGGGAATTTCTGCATTGCCTCAGGATGCCCATTTCCACCAAACTGGTAACAGAGACAGTAGAGAAGTTCATATCCATGGCAACAGACCCTTTTTTATTGATTAGATGGTTGGAGTGAGAATATCTATGAATGTCAGGAGTATCTGGTTTGCAGTTATGGGGACAGTGCTTGTCACTGCAAACTAGTTGTCCTGTGTGCACCTAGGTACTGGAGAAATCTCAGTCGTGCTTTTACAGGAAAAATGTCACTCAAGGTATCTGAGTCAGTACAGAGCACTGCCAAACACTTGAGGGGAAACTAATACATAGATCCTGAAAATTTAAACATGAAGTATTTAGGCAGATATTCTGAAGTTAGAATCAAATCAAGCAGGACATACTGAAAACAAAGAATTAGCTAGTCAAGAATGATGAAAAGAGGGAAGTCGCATGAATGGCTACTGCCTGGCTACTACTAGTGCTGGTCTCATGATTGATGACCAGTTATGGTAGTCATGGGCATGAAAGATGGTCACCTTGGACTTTCAGAAAGCTCGCAAGTCATTTCTTAGGCTTTATCTGAGAGACCCTGTTACTGCTTCACTTTCTTGCCATTTTGCCTTTCTACTGTAGCCAGGGTATTCACTAAATGCATGGTTCCAGTATTTTCTAAATATAGACATATGGGGGGGGGTCACCCTTGCCCCTATATAGATGTCTCCATCCTGCAGGCTGATTCCATTAAACGTATGCACTTTTGGAGTTTAACAAACTACAGTATTTCTAGAGTCTGGGCATTACAGTGTTCAAAAATCTTCCCTGTCTGCAACAAGACATTTCAACGAATCCTACTGAACACCAAACTTTCCATAAAAATCTTACCAGGGATTTCTCTGTTTTCATCTCTAACCTTTTCAGCTCCACCTCAGCCTTGTTCTCAAATTCCTCCTGCTAGTTAGCTGGAGACTATTATCATCATGGACCAATTATCTAAAATAATTTTATCTCCAAGCTTTCGGTCCCCAGAAAGATTGATTTCCATTTATGAACTACAGGCTTCCCTCCTTAGTGACTATTAGCTCAATCAAATATTCCAGGAGTCTCATTGCTATTGATTGAGAAAGGATGATGAGAGCCTTCATGAATACTCAGATAGATATGGGAGCCATTCCCTCTCCTTCCTGATAGAGCTGACCATCTATTCACCTTATTCTTGGTCCTGTCCCTCCCCATCTCAATCCTTGATGTAGCAGTTTTAGAGTCAAGGTTTCTAATGATAGTTCCCCAGTCATTATCAACAGCATTGAAGTCTTTGATTTTGAGAGTTCCTCTGATTCATTTCACTCCAGACCTTTTGAATTTCAGTGGATCCCAGAGCTGAGAGGTTGACACTGACCCCCCCCCCCCCCCGGTTCAAGGTCCATCCTTGTCTTTGGGTGCTTCTGCCTTTAACATTGTAACTTGTGTCTCAACAGTGGATCTGGCCTAGTCATTGGCACCAGGAATGCAATCTTTTGATCCTTCTATTTTAGACTTGGGTCTCAAATGGAGAATGTCTTCCTCAGTGCATTGACTTTTTGAGGCCTTTGAAAATGTTTTAGCCCAACAATGTACATGGGAAGAGGATGTTTCTCATGCCTCGTTTCCCCCAGAATACCTAATGTATTTGCAACCATCAGCACTTATCATTCTTCCCAAGGACAGCCTGGTTCTGATCACATCAATCTATTCTTTCCTGAAGAGACAAAGAACACCTCTCACTCTCAACTCTGTCCTCACCTGAAGAGCACAGAAAAAGTAAGTACAAAAGGAGACACTTTGACTCTCATGAGTTCCTCACTGTGGACCAATTTTGATGAAGGGAATTGGTGTCCTAGATCTACTCCTGAGGACAGCACATTTGGTGAGCTAATGGAATTATTAAGACAAATGCATAATTTGCCTAAAGACACACCTTCCTCAAATGAGGAAATATTTTTCAAGGCTTTCAGAGCTGGCTCATCTACCTTTTGGTGGTCCCCAGTGGCTTATCACCCGCATTGATGTCATTTTACAGAGGGCTTGGCATGACCCTGATGTGGTGGAACAGATACCTCATAAACCAGATAAGATGCTTGTCCCTCCCAAGGATCACCTACATAGGAGCAAAGGAGCACTTGTTGATTCAGCTGTGATTGCAGCAGCCACTAAGAGCTATCAAAGGAGAGCTCTGTAGTCCACCCACCTAACAATGAATCTAGAAAGGTAGATCATTTTGTGAAGGGTGTATATGTTTCAGATTCTTTTTCCCTCAGAACATTAAAGTCCACATTTTACATATTACTAGGTTGCAGAGAAGACTAGTGAATGAGGTACTAAATTCTGTCTCATGAGGTCTCCAACTGCTGACACTAGAATGACTAAGGAATCTCATTGAGTTATTGTGTTGTCCAACGTTAATGTTACCATAAGGCGTATATCTAGTACAGGTGATGGTGCATCTAGAGCAGCAGGTATGTCACCCTACGTGGCTGCTGCTATGTGACTTTGTGAACAACTTTAAAGTGCCCTTCCTGAATCTTTCCTGTAATGGGTCATGTCTCTTTGGCCCTAAGGTTAAAGACTCACTGTCAAACACCAAGCAAGATGGCAAAAGCATCACAAGGAAAGAAAATGTCACTGGTTCAAACAATCTCAACATTTTACCTTTGACTACTCTTCCGACAGAGACCCCAGTGGACTCTGCTCCAGTGGAAGAGTGGGTTGACAGAATCAAAGGCTTAAGAGTTCCCTTCTCTGACAAACCGTTTCAAGGTTTCTGAATACTTACCTGACTGGGGTCAAAGGGACACACATCTTTTCAAAATTGAATGGAAAAGAGAATATCCAGGGGCTACATAATTAAATTTCTATCCAAGTCAACCCCATCACAAAAGACACTTCTAGATGTTTCATCCCATCGAAGAAGGGTCACAATGCAAGAAATTTCTCCTCTGCCTGAAAATAAGTCATCCAGGATTTCTCACCAGGGACAAGTGGTTCAGAATCTACTGGGGATTCTTTTTAGTCCCAGAAAAAAAGAAGAAGAGCAGGGACCAAAGTCCCATAGTGCAGTCCATTCACCTCCTCAAGATGGAGAATGGATGTGCTCAGTAGACCTTCAGGATGCCTAGTACCAGGTGAAGAATGCACAGCAGTTCAGGAAGTATCTCCACTTCCATTTGGGAGCCAGCGATCATCAGTCCCAGACTGTGTTGTTTGGCCACAACAACCCCCTGATTGTTGACCAAATGCATGGCTGTAGTGGCAGTACATTTCAGACTGCAAAGGTTCCAAGTGCTCCCATACCTAGATGATTGGCTCCTCACTGCAAGAACAAAGAAATCCTTAATCATAGCAAGTGACTGTTTGCTCCACTTGATCAGTACTTGTGCATCTCTGTAAATGGTGGAAAGTCAAGCGTGCCAACCTACACAGTCCTTGAAATTCATAGGTTGCCATCTGTATACGGTGTCTCAAGTTGTAAAGTCATTGCAGTCAGGGCTATCGTCTTTTCATTTGCAAGCACAGGAATTCCTTAGCTCTTGAACACCACTAGCATCTCTGATCTTTCAATTACTGGGCTGCATGATGGCTTCAATATCCTTGGTTCTTTATGTAAGATTCTTTGAATGTTCTGCAGTGGACACTGTCAGTCCAATGTTTGCTATTAACCCATCCTCTTCAACATCCAGCCCTGTCTATCTTTCCTATTTTGCAATCACATTTTTTTGGTTGACTTCCTCCCTGGTTCCTGAAGGACAATATGTACTCCCTGCTCCCATGGCCTCAGTTGCCATAGACTCCTCTTCATTGGTGTGGGGACATTACAGTTGGAGGATGGTTCAAGTATTGTGAACCAGTCTGGAAGCACATCTTCACATCAGTGTTCTGGAGATAAGGGCATTCCTGCTGTTGTTGCAGGCACTTGAGGGCTTCCTTCCTCAGGGTGTGATTTTTTTCATTCAGACATACTATACTTTTGTGATCTGGTAAATTAACAAACAGGGAGGGAACCCATTCCTATCCATTATGTCGAGATGCCATGAGAGTATGGCAATGGGCAATGTCTTTACAATGCTTTCTCATAGCAGTGTACATAATGGGTTGAACCAATATTCTGCTTTGCCAGCTGAGTCGATACACTCTCATACTTCATAAGTGGTCCCCCAGCAGCTCAGTGACAACATAAATTTTCATTTCACTGTGGCCAGCCTTACTGTAATCTTTTTGTATCTCCCAGCAGTTAAAAGTGCAGCAGACACTTTTCCCTTATACATTAGTAAGGCAGTCCGCAAGAGACACTGTAGTGCATATTTGGCCACCTGGTCTCCTGTTAATAACAACATTCTTACAGAAAGCTTCACTGTGCAAGGCAACTGTGATTCTCTTTGAATCCTTTTTGTCCCAACAAGTTTGCTTCCCTTACCTATGGCATCATCTATGAGTGGCTTGGGTCCTGGATCCCAAATCTAACCACGTGATTTCTCAAATTCCAGTGTTTCCCAAGGATTTCCCTCTACCATCTACAGTGGTTCAAATTTTATTTGCTTTACAGAAATATTCCACTTGAAAAATCTGCAAGAGTAAATGGAAGAAATTTTCTAGATTTACAATGGACAATGGACTAGATACTTCATCAGCTCCCCAACCATTTATATTGGATTTTTTGGCATGTCTTTTTCATTCAGGTGCAAGTTACTCTACTGTCAAGGTACAACTGTCAGTTATCTCAAGTTTTCACACCATGTCAAATCCATCATCTGTAGCATCCTTAAAATTTGCAAAGTCTTTCTTAGAGGTACATATCTTTTGATAACACCAGTCAAGGATCCAGCTCTTCTATGGGTCCTTAGTTTTATGTTGCAAGCTCTCATGCAGCCTGCTTTCAAGCCAAGCCTGCCCCTTTATCTAATTTAAATGTTCTTTTTTTTGGAAGACTTTGTTTTTGGTGGCTATAATGTCTGCCAGATGAATTTCTGAGCTACCAACTTTGTCCTGCAGGCATTCTTATTTGATATTTCACAGAGACAGTATAACTGTTTTATGCCCAGTGGACATGAAATTCCCCCTCATGACCTGCACTTACTATGCATGTATTGCTTTGGTGCAGCCCATTTGAATGTTGCTTGCAAAATGTATGCCTCTTTTGATACCAGAGCGATTCAGGGATGCAGTTAAAGACAAATCTTGAAAGGTTTACTTCCACCTCAGACAGAATATGTTTCCCATCTCGCCACTTCTGCATCCTCAAGCCAACTTCAACTTCCCCTAGGAAGAAAATGGACACATCAGAACAAAAGTATAAGGAAAAGCCAAAAGAGGGACATCAGAGTTCAGAAGATAAGAAGATAGTAAAAATAGGAAAAGGTCCCCAAATCTGATATATTCTTCATCCCTAGTGCCAAAGACTCCAAGGAAGTCAGATCAGATCCACCAGATCCTTGGATCCAATCTTTCTCACCTTGCCCAAGATTTTTTCCAAATCTGCTGAGCCCTAGACTCCATTTTCCAATTCTCAAGGAAAGGTGATACTCCAGCCCTCTATCTGTATCATCATCTTCAAGGTCTGTTTGGTCTTCCAAAAGCCTCACTAAAATGGATATCAATCAAATGATGTGGAGATTATTTTCATTTTTTAAAAGGAAACTGTCTTTATTGAATTATCACTTATGATATGGACAATCATACATTTATATAAATGAAAACAAATTATATTGACATACTTTGGGTTGCAAACATTGTACATCATATATAATCTTCTGTACAGTCATAGTCAACCAAACATTATATGGCTTATTCAATTCCTCCTTTCCCTTAAACCTCATTCCTCATCCAAAACATTATTTTGCATGTCATGTTCCCACGGTTCCCATTTTTGTCTATATACCTGCTCCTAGCCTTTTCTAACTATCTCACTTTCATTTCATTTATCTCTGTTGCTATACTCACTACTACTAGTGTGGTTAGTTGGACTATGATGTTTGCAGATGGTGTTGTGATCTGTAGTGAGCATAGGGACCAGGTTGAGGAGACCCTGAAGAGGTGGAGATATGCTTTAGAGAGGAGAGGAATGAAGGTCAGCAGGACTAAGACATAATATGTGTGTGTGATTGACAGGGAGGCTAGAGGAATGGTGAGGATGCAGGGAGTAGAGCTGTTGAAGGTGGATGAGTTTAAGTACTTAGGATCAACAGCTCAGAGTAATGGTGAGTGTGGAAGAGAGGTGAAGAAGAGAGTACAGGCAGGATGGAGTGGGTGGAGAAAAGTGTCAGGAGTGATTTGTGACAGATGGGTACCAATCTGAGTGAAAGGGAAGGTCTACAAGAGGGTAGTGAGACCAGCTATGTTATATGGGTTGGAGACAGTAGCATTGACAAAAAGGCAGGAGTTAGAGCTGGACGTGGCAGAGTTAAATATGTTAAGATTTGCACTGGGTGTGATGAAGATGGACAGGATTAAGAATGAGCATATTAGAGGGTCAGCTCAGGTTGGATGGTTTGGAGACAAAGCCAGAGAGGCGAGTTTGCATTGGTTTGGATATTTGCTGAGGTGGGATACTGGGTATATTGGGAAAAGGATGCTAAGGATGGAGCTGCCAGCTAAGAGGAAGGCCTAAGATAAGGTTTATGGATGTGGTGCGAGAGGACATGCAGATGGTTGGTGTGATAGAGCAATATGCAAAGGACAGGAAGGAATGGAAACAGATGATCCGCTGTGGTGACCCCTAATGGGAACAGCCGAAAGAAAATGATGAAGTATGGTTAGTTTGATTTTAACTTCCATTTTCTTTGTAATTGCTTTTTTGTCAGTCACCAGAAATAAGCTCAGCAAGGCCTTACTATTTCCAGGCAATTCCAATTCTGTATCACATTTCAAAAAAATAATTCCCTAAATTACACCAATTTGCTCACCCAGTATTTCTGACAGAGTAGTCTGCAGGGAATTTTTAAAGTCTGCCAACTTATTACAATCCTAAAAAATATGTTTCCAGTTACATCTTTCTGTCACATTATACCTCCAACATTTGCTATCTATCTGAGGAGAAATTCTTTGGAGTCTGCTTGGGGTATAAAAATGCCTATGTAAACACTTTCATGCAAAAATCTTAAAACTTCTGGACATTGTTTCATATTTGGGAGCCCTACATATATCCTCCCAATGTTTCTTTGTGAATTACTTATCCAATCTCTCTTTACAGTCCCTTCTAACTTCCAACTGATTCCTATAGTTATCATGCATTAATTTATATGCCATACTAAAACTCTACCAGTGCTGGTCTTTCACTTAGGATCTCCCTATTCCTTTCTCTTTGCTTATAGTCTGATATTAATCCTTGATAGGGAAGGCAATCTCTAGCCTGCAGTCCAAATGTATTGTTTGCCTCTTCCTGTTCTTTTACTTTTCCCTCTCTAGTTGTTTGCTCCCGGTACCTTGGTTCTTTTGCCAGTTTTCTCTATTAAATTCCAGCCCTCTCTTGCCTCTTCTCTGTACTCCTAATTGCAGTCATCCCTGTCAGCAGAATCTCCTTCCTCAATTAGCTGTTGGCTTACTTCTTAGAATACTTTCTGCTAATTTATGAATATAATATAATATTCTGTATGGTTGTTGTCATTTTCCTTAAGGATCTTCATCCAAAATCCCAGCTTCTCTTTATTTCTTATGCTTCCTCTCTGTTTCATCATCATTCCTTTCCATTTTGAATTATAGCTTTCTGCTTGTGCTATGTATAGGAGCCTTAACTGTGTAGCTCTGAAATGCCCCTTCAAATCAGGTAATCCCCAACCACTATGTTCTATTGGAAGGCTCAACATATCCCACTTGGCTCCTACCTTCTTCCCCTCCCAGATAAAATCCTTTAAATCTTTATTAACTGTTGTAGACAACTTTTCCTCAGATTAATAAAAATATGCCTGACCTGTGTATAAAACTAAAGGGACTAAAAATATGTTCATTGCTTGTATCTTGCTATCTATATCCATAAAACAGAGCTTTCAGTTTTTTCAGTTTTTTATCTTTTATTTAGTCTCTAACTACATATCCTTAGCTGCTGCAACTGAACCCTTTTAACTCATACTCTGAAGTACTTCATTGTATATTGTCCCTATAAATATTGGGTATTGCTGAGCCAATCGTGTATCTTCATTAATTTTGTATCCCAAAAAGACTTGAAACTGTCTCAGAATGTTCCATAACACTGAGATGTCATTTTATAGTTATATCTGGTACAAAATAGAATCATCTGCAAATAAAGACAACTTTTCTTGATTACTGTACCAATTATATCCTTGAATTTCTGAGTATCTTGTTTTCTTTTCTAGTGGTTCTAAATGCAAAGCAAATAGAGAGGAACAAGGACACCCCTGCCTGATTGCTGTGTTCAAACAGAATTTTTCAGAGTGGATCCCCCACTTTAATTTCTGCCTCCGATCCCTCATATATTCTTCTAATTAATATTATTATTATTGAGTTTTATATATACGTACATACACATATATCGTATTGCCATTGCCCTACTTATAAAATTGCTGCTTACTCTATCAGATGCATTTTCTGCATCAAGATCCATCAACATCAGTGGTATTTTCTTAAATTCTTCTTCCCTCTGGATCACCATTAATGTTGTCAAATGCTTGCCCCCCACCCCCATACAATACCACATTGATTCATATCTGTCAATTTTGGCATCACCTTTGCTATTCTTTTAGCCATTACAGACATAAACACTTCATAGTCATGGTTGATCTTCTTTTAAAATACTGTTAAAGAAAACTTTACAGATCTTTATTACTTACTTCACTCTTAGCTTCCAAATTTCCATAATAATTGAGCCTCATCTGCCTCTAACTTTGGCATATTTAATTCTTCCATAAACACTTCCATTTGTGCTTTTACTTGAATTCCACATTTCTCTACTTTATACAGATTTTCATAAAATTCTAAACATATTTCTAATACCTATACAAGATCTCTGCTTTTTCTCCTTGTTGTAGACTCCCTAAGCTTGAAAACAACCCTTTCTATTTTGTTTTCTGAGCCATTGTAATAAAATCTTTTGTGCTGTGGCATTATCACAATAAGTTGCTTAATAGCAATTTTTCTAAACTTGTGCATATTATTCAGGTAGTACTTTATTTTCTCTTTAGCACTTTGCAGTTTTGCCTCTTCTTGTTCAGTGAGAGTCCTCTTATTCTACTATATTTTAACATTTCTCAATCCCTGTAAATAATTCTTGTTACTTCTTAACCATCTCTCTTTTTCTTTTATTTTTACCCTAATTTTAAACTCCACTTTCATTTTATCCCACTCCCTAGCTATTTTTATGAAGAAATTTCTGTCTTCCCTGATAACTCCCAAAAAATTTATACTACCCATTAATTAAATTCCCCTCTGTTTAGTAGATAGGTGGGGAACCACCAGTGTCTCATTTTTATTTCATTACCCTGAAATTTTATTTTATTTATTATTGCTGACTTATCTGAAATAGTTATTGGATCCATTTCAAAATTTTCAATTAAATGCACATGTTCCTATGAAATATAATTTCTGTCTATCCTAGCCCAGTTTTTGCACCTTGGGGAATAATTAAATTCTCTCTGAGCTCCTTTTACTGAATTCACATCTTCCATGCTAAATATTGTCATAAATGTATTATAAAAATCTACCTTCTTTTGATATATTTCCCTTGTAGCCCCCTATACATCCTCATTGTTGCAAATCAAGTTTCATTTCCCACCTAATATTACCTTCTGTAAGCTGATTAGTTCTCCTAGAGTTTTCTTAAGCTCCATTGTAGCAGTTTTTGGTGGAGTATAAATGCATGCCAGTGTAATCCTCCTCCCTTAAAGTAGCCCCTTAATACTACAAATCTACAGTTGTTATATTTTTTTCCTGTTCTATAACTTGCAGCTCATGCAACAAATTAATATAAGTTCTCCCCTTTTCCTTTGTCCCAGATATTCTGGTGAGTAATAATAGTGAAATCCTTTCTTTATCAAATTCACATGCTCACGTCTTTCCAAATGTGCCTCCTGTAGCATAGCTATTTGCATTCCACATTTCTTAACATAGTTCACTTTTTCTTTCTTTTTTTTGTATATTCCTGTGAGACCATTTATATTCAAAGATAATGTGGAAAGTGTTGCCAGTACACTAAGAAGTTATTATTCAAACTTGCTTGCAACAGCTTTTTTTCAATGTCTAGTTGCAGCTTTTGTGTTACATGCATACAGTGATGTTTGTCAGGTTGCTCTGTTGTACAGTTTCTTGTCATATCCATTTGAACCTATGCCACACCTTAACAAAACTTTTTGTTTTAATGAAAACCCTCAAACAAAAGAAAAAACTAACACAACCGCCAGAACAGCCCCATAACTTACTAACTTAATAAAAAACTCCTACAACTGTGTACATCTTCAGATATTGAAGTTTAATCTTCCTAATAGGAATAGTTGTCTCAAATTGATAGCTGTATTCACAAGCTTTGATTGACTTAAAATGAAGGTTATCCATGCTAAGCCTGTGTTTCTACCTAAAGTAAGTGCTGTCTGTTTTTGTCTTATCATTATTCCTCTCCCAGATGTAGAAAAGAACTTAAATGCTTTCAGAAAACATTTTCTTTTAGCTATCAAAAGAACAAAGTATTCCATTTTTATTGCCCTGTTATCAGCTTGTCTCTATAGAAACTTGAGAACCAGATAAACAGTTGATTTCACTACAAGCATTTCATGTTACACTGTGAACATTTATTTATTAAAGGAAAACTTTTCATTATATGCAGTGTTCTTTTATTTACTAGCTTCTAAAACTTGTTGATCTGATGTCATTTTCATTTTTCCTTGGGTCTTGCTCAGCTGCATTCTACTGACTTCGGATCCAACTCTCGAGATCCTCCCTCTACCCACAATGCTCTAGTCCATTCCCAATACTCCAGATCTCATTTGCCTCCATCTCGCATGGAAGTGGATCTTCTTTCACAGCATTTGTTAAGTGTTTAGGTCGCTGTAGCTATATCAGTTTATCTCTGTGTCCTCCTTATATTTTTATATGTGTTCAGTTTTTACCTACCTCTAGTTTCTTATTCACTTTCTGTCAAGTTTTTTCATACTTTTAACAAAGTAAAATCTTTGCAAGTACCATTGTTGGTACCGCTTCTTTTCTATCCCTTTATTTCCTGTTCTACCCCTTTTAATGGGGTATTTTGTACTGCCATTGTTGGTAGTTTCTTTATATATTTTTATAGCTTAAAAAAATCCTTTCCATATTACCTTTTACTTATATTGAAAAACCTAAATGTTTCAAGAAAATGACTTCCTGTGGGTACAAAATCCTGAACTCGGATGCCCACAGTGAGTGTGTGTATTGTTTAGGAGCAGTGCACTTGGATACAAATTGTACCATTTGTGCAGGATTTAATTCCAGGGCAATTGCTAATAGATTTAATAAACTAGTGCTCAAGGGTTTGCTACTGACTTCTTCTACCTCTTCCTCAGTGGCTCATTTCCCCAGTAAATCTTCAAAGGCTCCTTTGGAGTATAGGAAACAATCACCACCAAAGTCTTCAAAGAGTTCATCTTCCTCAAAGCTGCCACAAAATATACCAAGGTCTTTGGACCCAATTTCATTGGAACCAAAGGAGAAAAATCTTAAGATCCTAAGGCTTCAGATCTGATAGTAATATTTAGTACTCCTATGCAGCCCACTGATCCAAAATCTTCAAAGCCAATATTGGGTGTTTCTCAGGTCATTCATCTGAGTTTGTCATAGATCCTGTATCTGCTTGGCTCCACTCCCCTCTTATGCAGACACTGAGAAAGCACTCTAGACCTTTGTTGACAACCTCATCCATCAGGTCCTCCAGGAGTCTGTCTGAAACAGAAGTGGATAGGATTTTGAGGAAGTTCCTCAGAGTTCAGATCAAGATGGGGGTTATTCCGTCTCCGCCTCCCATCAGATTTGTGAGCCTTCCATCTTCCTCTCACACTATTGTATCTCCTTTTCTGATTTGTCCCTCATTTTCAGAGCCCCAGGATCTGAGAGCTCTGAGAGTACTGGTGTTGAAGTCGAAGAAAGTCACATCTTTGACTTCGACTGTGTCCCTGACCAGTTGTGCTCCTGCAGCCATGGATTGGGATGAATTTCTTTGCCAAACCATCAGCATTGGATCTGTGGAGCTTGGATCAACTCTGCTGTTGTCAGAGCCTTCCTTAACCCTCAGAGCCTAGGCATTAGATAACTTAGATCTGGCTCCCTCCTCAGACATGGATCCTGTCAGAGTCATGGCTTGCCTACCTTGGAAATCTTAGCTCTGGTATAGACAAACTCAGCAGGTCCACTTTGATGCCTCATGAGTGGTCTCTGAATCAGTCAGTGGCGGAGGAAATTTTATGTCTTTGGGACCAACCTTGCTGCAACCTCTTTGCCTCTCCTCACAACAAATCAGCAAGTAGTTTACCCTGATCTCCCCAGGGTGAGTCACTGAGAGATGATCTAGTCTGTATTTGGCCCTCTGGTTTTCTTTATGCTTATCCCCCAGTACCCCTAATTCCAAAACTCTTACAGAAAGCCAGCTGGTTGAAGATATTTGCTATCCTCTTTGCCCCTTCTGGCCTTGCCAAGTGTGGTTCCCCTTCCTTTGGTCTCATCTTCTTTATCTTCCCTGGATACTGGACCCCAGTCCAGATGCCCTGTCACATCCCTTGTGTATAAAACATCCCAATATTCCAGCCTCCAATTCTGTTGATAACTAGACAGCCCAGGCTCTCTTCTCCGGTTCATAATATTTCTTTGTCATCAGAGAAAGATTCCTGTAAGAGTATTTACAAGTCCTAAAGGAAAAGATGTTCAATTTGGGCCTTTAAAAATGACATTGATCCCTTTACTGCCCCTGTTTCTTCTATTGTCAAGTTTTTATCTTCTCTTTTTAAAGAAGGTGCTAGTTTTTTCATAATGAAAGTACCTTCGACAGGCATATCAAACTTTCACTCAGGAGAGAATGCTTCTTCCCTGGCTGCTTCCAAATTACATAAGACCTTCCTGAAGGGTACCATCCTCCTCAGATCTCCAGTGAAAGAGCCTTCACCCCCTGGGACTTGACAGTAGGACTGCAAGATTTAAGTTAGCAACCTTTTGAACTTTCAGAAAAAAAATGACTTAAAATTCCTGTCTTGGAAAAGAGCCTTTTTAGTTGCTATTACTTCTGTTAAAAGAATTTCTGAACATGAGGCTCTTCCATCAAAAGCGCCATATATTGTTTTTCATAAAGATAGGGTTACCTTACAAACCAGTCCTTCTTTCCTACCAAAATTGGCTTCAGAATCAAATATAAGTCAAACCATTCACCTACCAGTCTTCTCGCCAAAGTTTTCAAACAAAGGGGAATACATGATACATCTTTTGGATGTACATAGATAACTACGTTTCTACTTACATAGAACTAAAGAATTAGGAAAAACAGACCAGCTGTTTGTCTCTTTTTTACCAAGTCTGCCGGGTTGTCCAATTTCTGAAGTTACATTGGCCAAATGAATAACTAATTGCATTTCCTGGATTTATTCTCATCAAAGCATGTCCCTACAAAATCCCACCTAAGGCTCATGCAACTAGATCCATGACTACTTCATCTGCCTTCTGGTCTAGAACTTCAGTTGATGAAATTTGTGCAGCAGCCACATGGTCTAATGCTCACACTTTTATTACTCATAACAAACTGGGCATGATTTCCAGAAGCAGAGCTGCATTTGGTTCAGCAGTTCTCAGAAATATCCTTCTATGAGGGCCACCCAAGATTTATGTAGCTGGAGACTGTGTCTCATATGTTGAGGACAACATCAGATATTAAAGTTATGTACTCACCATAACTAGACATCTGTGTTGTTCATTTTAATTTTTACTGAACTCCCCCACCTCCTGCCCCCTTCTTGTCATTTTCTGGAGTGAACTGGTGGATTATTTTTTGGGAACCTATAGTTCCAGCTACAGGCACCACTCTAATTTTCTATTCTACACTGAAGTCTTTGTGGCAGCAAACTTGATCTGAGGGATTGGGAATGGAGTAGAGCACTGTGGGTAGAGGGAGGAGCTTGAGAGTGGGATATGAAGTTTGTAGAATGCGGCCAAATCAGATCTGTGGATTGGATCCATAACCCATACATTGCTGAAGAAAGAAAATGGACAGTACAGATGCCCAGTTATGATGAGAACACAACGTTAATTTCAATCAAGGAAAGGACCTTAATCCAGTCTCTCTATGAGCTTTATTGTCAGAAGAATAACAAGCAGAGCTCCCTTCTATTTGAAAGCTCACCTTTTGTTGAAAAAGTTTTTGTATTTCTGACCCTCTTGGAAGAATATTCTGAAGATAGCTGGATACAGCAGTTTGAATCTCACACCTGCCTTTTGACATTCTCTAATTGCTAGAATAAATTTACTTCTCTTCTGCCTGCTGTACAGTGATTTGTCATTTTCCAGAAAACAGTCTACTGTCTCCAAATTTTAGTACTTCTGTTACAGTTTAGTCAGAATCAACTCTTTCTGCTTCTGGGATTGCATCTTTACTATTAAAGGTCTTGTCTGCTTTCTCATGGCCAGGTTTAGAGCATATAGATGATGTACCCTTTCGATTAACAACTACTGCTGTGGAATACCAGTCTAGCTGCTTATTTGTGCATCAGTGAAATTATACAAAATGTTCCTTCCTTCCAGTTTCTCAGTTACAGCAGAAAATCTCAGGCTTTCCCTACTTGCTCTGTCCTCTAATTCTACCATTTTTGAAACACCTCTTCTTGAACAGTTTTATGCTCAGTCAGGCTTTTCTTCATTTTGGCATCTTGATTTTTTTTTTCAGGTTTATCTGCTCATCAAAAAAAAAAAATATATATATATATATATATATATATATATATATATATATATATATATATAAAGCTTCTGCCATTTTTTATTATTTAAGTTAATATACTCCTTCAGTGTTTCATTTATTTTAATCAGCTCAGAGCTCATTTAATTCATTTTTCCTCTAGATTTCTGGAAGTCATGTCTTGCACCAAAGCTAGATCTTGAACTGCCTTTTGCTGAACAGCTGCAGGATTTTTCCCAGCTAGTGTTTTCTCCTCACCTTTTGTGGTTGATTTTCTATCAAGGTTCTGTAATTTCTTTTGTTCTGGTATCCAAGGATTTCACTTACTAGCCAATAACTGAAATTTATCCAAAAAGGCAAATCTACTGGCTCTCTTTTTAGAGTTTTTGGTTTCATACTGGTAAAGCTGAAATTAAGCTGTTACTCAGTGTGCAGCCATTTTGGAAGTCTAAATGATGCAGAGATCGTTGAGGATGCATATTCATCTTGGAGTTCTCCCAGTGGTGTCCACCTTGAGCTCTCAGGGTATGGGCCCAACTGTCTCCCCCTTGATATGTCTGATACTGATCCACCCTTCAGCTCCAGTTCCTACATGTCCAAACCTCCTCCCCCAGATGCACCTCTTTCAGAGCCAACAGTTATGGCAACTTTGACTCCTTCATCTTCCCTTTCTCTCTCTTATCTCTGATGCTTTTGGATTGGGATGAGTCTCTAAGCCAAAATGTCAGCACCATTGCCCAGGGAATGGAGTTGACTCCAGAGTTATCAGAACCACCTCCTCCTTCACATAAGATGGAAGTTTCCTCATTTCCATTTGTGGCCTCTGCTTTTGAGGAATTTAAAAGGGCTTTGGATAGACGTTCAAGTTCAGCCACATCCCATCCTCTTTTGGAACCTGCAACTCACTCACTCTGCTCATTCAGACAAGCAGGGACTGTTCATTCCATTAGGCCTGGAGGATACTTGACATTCACATTCTCATTCAGACCTGTCTCCTGAGATTCCCACATGACAAGGTCCTAGCATCTTTGTGATTTTAGAGAAGCCCCTTCATGAATGCCTCTTTTGATAGTTCCACACTATTTGGACCCAAATTCAAAGAAATGTTTATCAGGAGTGAACGATACAGTCAAACCATGCCTTCCTTTAGGGAGCACTTGTCCACCCCTCATATAACCTTTCCTAGGAACCAAAGGGGTAGTAAGAAAATGTGGTTCAGAAAGTCACAAGGTTATCATCAGGACAGTCCTTGAGACAGCCCTACTCAACTGCTGCAATCTTGGGGGGGGGGGGCTGCTTATCTTTGCACCTACAAGCCTGACAAGATATTACAATGGATTCTTGGGTGCTAGGGGTAATCACCAGAGGTTATAATATTCCTTTTTCTTACCCCTCAAAGAAAAACAGAAAGATTCCTGACATTCCACCCAACCAGCTGGATTCTGCAAAAACAGAAGTACTCAAGTTACTAGAAAAAAAAAGAGTCATCCAGTGAATCCACTAAGACCATTTAGAATCTATAGTCTTTTCCAGGTTCTTTGTAGCCCCAAAGAAGACAGGGGACCTCAGGCCTATCTTGGACCTAAATCATCTCAATCTATTTGTAAGACAAGACAAAGTTCCAGATGGTCACAGTGTAGTCCACATTGCCTCTTCTGAGGAAAGATGAATGGATGTACTCTATAGATGTCAAGGATGCCTACAATTAGATAAAATAGAGATTTGATCGAGGAGATTTCTCCATCTTTGGCTGGAAGCCAATCATTTTCAGTTCAAAACAGTGCGATTTGGTCTCACCATAGCCCCCCAGGTGTTCACAGAAATAATGGCAGTGGTAGCAGCTCATCTTTGACTGCAAGGGATCCAGGTCTTCCCATACCTAGATGACTGGCTCCTCACTGCTACTTCCAGGGATCTTCTCACCTTCAAATTGTCAAGCTGCCAGACACGAGTGCTTTCTCTTTGTCTAATGGTCACCCAGGTCATTCAGCATCCTTTTCCTCAAGTAAGGTTAATATGTCATCTGCTAGATTTAATGGCCTCTGTGATTATGTTAATTACCCTAGCAAGGTGTCACATGAGGTTACTCCAGTGGACCCTCTCAGTTCAGTGGTCACAAAGTCTTCACCCACTTCACACCAGGATTTGCCTCATGCAGGTTTGCAGAGACCATATCAAGTAGTGGTTAACCTGTCAGTGACAGGATGAACCTTTTGTCCGTCAAACCCACTGGTCACGGTAACCACAAATGCTTCCCTTCTGTAGTGGGCTAGCATTTTGAAGGGAAGACAGGCTTTGGGTCAGCTCTAGAGACCAACCTTCACATCAGTGTCTTAGAGATGCTAGTGGTCCTGCTAACACTGTGGACTATGCCGGACTGCCTTCCCATGGGTGTGGTTACCATCCAAACCAACATGTCAGTAGGATAGTATATCAACAAACAAGGGGGAACACACTCATATCCACTTTACTGGGAAGCCATGAGTGTGTGGCAGTGGGCGATATCTTCCCATCATTTTTTTTAAAACAACACACACCCTGGGGGCATCAAATGTACTAGTGGACAAGTTGAACAGGTCAGTACTTCCACCTCACAAGTGGTCCCTCAGTCAGACAGTTGCAACACAGATTTTTAGGCACTGGGGTCAACCTTGCTGTGATCCAAGCACCTTTTGCACCTGCAGCTTCAGCAGACTTGAAGTTTCTGTCCTGAAAAACTTTCTTCCCTATTACAATTACCTCTGCTAGATGAATTTCCAAATTACAAGTACTATCATGCAATCCACCACATTTGTTTTTTCATAAAGATGGAGTGGCTTTGAGAACAAATTCATCCTTTCTACCAAAGAGGGCATCCAAAGCAAATCTAAATCAGTCAGTTGATTTACTAATCTGTTTTCCAAGATTATCAAACAAGGGGCAATATAAGCTGCACATGCTGGACGTTCATTGACAGCTGAGCTTCTACCTACATAGAACCAAGGATTTCAGAAAGTCAGATCAGCTGTTTATATCCTTCTCTAAGTCAAAGTTTGGGAAAGGTATATTAAAAGTCACATTATGCAAATGTCTATCAGAATGTGTTTACTTTGTTTATAATAAACTGGGCTTGCCCTTACATGCAAAATCAAAAGCTCACTGTATAAGAACAATGGCTACTTTGTACTGCTTTCAAGAAGAGAGTTCCTATTGATGACATTTGTGTGGCAGCAACCTGGTCACCTGCCCGCACCTTTGTATCCCATTATAAAATTGATATACAGCCAGATCACTCTCTTCTTTTGGTTCCGCGATTCTCAGGAATGTCCTTCCTTGATACAACCAGGTTATTCATCAGCTTTGGAATCTGTCCCAAAGGTTGAATTTGGCAAAAATAGGCAACATTGGATACCAAAACTATGTACTCTTCATAATGATAGATCCGTATTGTCTTGGTTTTGTCCAGTTCAACATCACTCCTGCCTACCCCCTTCCAGTATTGTCATTGACAACTTCTGGTGGCCTGATACACCTCATATGAGACCCTGTCTATGAATAATTCTGCATGCTGTACCTTCCTATGTATGGTCATATGTCCCTTAGTGTTTGTTTTCTTTAGATTAAACCTAGATAATAGCTGGCAATGTGTCAGCAGGCTCAATCTAAGTTACTTGTGTAGAATGGAGGGAATTATGGGCAAGTAAGGAGTCAGATCCTGGCATCCACAACTTCATAAAAAGGCATTGACAACCCAAAGAGAGAACCAGATGAAAATGGGACAACAGGAATTTATCCTTATGGTGAGTACACAAATTTCATTTTTACTGTCTTTTAACATATTATTAGCTTCCATAATAGAATTCTTTTTAAGCCAGACAGCTAAATAATTCAACTTATGTCTCCATAAATATGAGTATTGCTGAACCAATTCATGTGTGGGTAGATAGTTTACTGCTATAGCCTTTGGTTTAGTTTTCTTTATTTTATATCCTGAAAAGTCTTGAAACTATCTCAAAATGTTCCACAACACTGAAATATCCTTTTTCTGGATTTAATAAGAACAAAATAATATAATCTGCAACTTTCTTTGGTTACCATACCAGTTATATCCTTCAGCTTGAGTCCCTGATTTTCTTTCACAATGGCTCTAAGTGTAAAGCAAATAAAGTGGAAAGAGAACACCCCTGCATGGTTTCTCTTTTCACCTTAAGGCTGGTCAAACTTGATGACACACTTGAGCTTCTCCATGTCCAAAATACTATAGGTAAAATCCCATGCCATATCCTTGTATACAGGTCCCCCTCTATGAACCAGGAAACCCATAACTCAGACATATTGGAGATGCTTGCCATTAAGCCCAATACCATATTCATGGGTGTCTTTAACTACCCCACTAAAATGAAAGTATAGCAGGCTCAGAGATTCCTCAACTTAACACAAATACCCTGGATCAGATAGTGCACATGCCTACTACTGGTGCAAACACACTGGACGTGGTCTTCACAAACATGAGAGAACACTGTCCCCACCTAGCCATTGTAAATTCCTTTCTGGTAAGGTCAGACTTTAATGCTGTCTCTTTCAAAATGAAAATAAAACTCATGATCCCAGCTAACTCTGTAATAGTTAAGAACTATTCTAATGGCAAACTTCCTATTAGTAAGTGATAACCTGGCAAAATTTAAAATCTTGAGAACACAACTGCTTATGTGGAATTGCTTGCAGAAACTCTGTACAGTCATGTTAACAGAAGCAGTGAGGCAGCTGTTCCCACCCGGATTAAGCCCGGAAAAAAACTTTAAAAATAAGCCACATTGGTGGAATCCTAACATAAATAGGTTGTACAACAAATAGAAGAAAAGCATGGCAAAAGTTAGGAAATGTAATGCCCAACAGGATAAAAACTCCCTAATCAATTTAACCAAGCAAATCAGAGGGCAGATTAAGTCTACCAAAGCAAAGTTTGAGGTAAGAATACAGGCCAAGGACAACCATAAAGCTTTCTTTGTTTGCAATCTCAATGGCAGTGCACAGCGATGGGAAAAACTAATAGTATATGGTGCCACTTACATGACAAAGGTATAGCAAATCCATTGTCCAACAAATTCATCTCCAATTTTACCCTCTCTTTCCAACCAGCCACCTCTCAAGAAATATCAAACAGCCCCCCACACACATGTACTATCACTAGGGAGCAAGTCCTAAATGCACTCTCACTTTCCAAGGCCAAGAACACTGTATCACTAGGACCCAGTAATATCACAGGATTCCTTCTAAATAGCATGAACTTTTAATTCTAGTGGATTTCTTTGAAAGTGTGACCAAGGCCATTGATGAGGGCAGATCTGTGCACATAGCATACCTCGGCTTGACAAAGGCTTTCAACACCTTCCCACATGTAAGCATTACTGATAAACTTAGTAAACTGAATGTTAACAGTTCGTTGTAAGATGGGTTGCCAACTGGCTCACAAACCAGACACACACTATTAAAGTGGGTGATTCCACATCAACCAGCAGACCTGTTACCAGTGAGATGCAACAGGGGTCAGTGCTGGGCTCCCAACTGTTTAGTATATACTTCTCAGAAGTTCAGGTCAAAACTAAAGGGTTGTGGCTGACCAAGTTTGTAGATGACTGCAAACTAGGTGCAATCATTAAATCACCAAATGATGTCAGTATTCTCCAGGAAGGTCTCACACAGACTAACAACTGTTGTATTACCCAAGGTCTCAAACTGAATGCAAAGAAATGCATCAGCATTCCCTTCGGCACAAACAATGTCCCTTCATGCTTGTCAAATCAATAACAATACCCTAAGTACCCATGAAGTGTTATGGGACCTGGGATCACGGGTTGACTGCTACTTTAACTTCGACTAACACGGGTCTACTGTTGTAAGGAAAACTTTCCACATAGCTCACTTGATTAGTAAATGCATCACCTCAAGAGCAAAAGAAGTTATAACCCGCCTATACTTGACACTTACCCAGCCCATAATTAAGTATAACTCCCCATTTGGTATATATCGTACTAAGCACCTACAAGCAATTAGAGAGACTTCAGAGGTTTCTAACAAAGAGGATCAAGGGTCTCCAGCATGTGCCTTACACGGACTGACTAAAATTCCTGTCACTATACTCCATATGGTAAAGACTTCTTAGGGGAGACTTATGCTGGCCTACAGAGCAACCCCAGACCAAACCTAATAAATTTACTGCATATCCATAAATCAGATAGGTTTAGGGCTACCCTTCCAGGGACTTAAATAAGGTCTGTGACTTAAATAGAACATGTGCTGGAGGGACAGATTTATCCCCCAGCATCTGCCAGGTTTTTGGAACAGGCTACCAATTTATGTGAAACAGAGCACCTCTATTACACTGTTCAAGAGGAACCTGGATGAGTGGATGGGTCACCATAAATTCCTACCAGGGATAGCGCCCACAACCCTCCTGGATGGTGGCTTAATGGCTAAGGTGTTTGCCTTACAAACAAAAGGTGCAGGGTTTGAGTCTCACAAGGGATAATTGGCTAGGATTAAAATGGCTCACAAGGGCAGTTAGCTTAGTACTAAACTATGAACCTATGACATGGGTAGTCATCACTAAATGCAGTCTTGGGTATTGACTAGTACTTCTACAGAATCATATTGGGTTGAAACAGCTAAGCTTAAAATAACCTCTGGGCCGATAGCCTAGTAATCTCCTATGATCCTATGAAACATGATCTATCAGGATCCTTTGAGTTACTGTTCAACCACAGTCTATAGTCAAGCTTTGTGATACATGAATGCAAAACTGCAACAGTCAACTCTGTGCACAAGGTTGTGCCATCTATGGATCCCAAAAATTACAGACCCATAAGTCTGACTATTCTCATATGCAAAGCCTTGGAAAGAATAGTCATGGAAATGATGAATAATGATATACAAAATCTTCAGACAATGGATCTAACATGTTTGGTTTCATCAAGGGAAGATTATGCCTACTCAACCTGGTAGACGTATTTGAGAAGGTCATCAAGGCAATGGATGAGGGCAAAATAGTGGCTACCTTGACCCGGCCAAGACATTCAACACAAATACCTCTCTCTAGTATTGTGAACAAACTCATGGAATTAGGCATAACCCTGTATGTTACATGCTGGATAGCCAGGTGACACTTAGGATCCAAGAAATTTGGTTAGGGGAGTCCAAAAAAAAGACCTGTGTCCCTCAAGGTTCTGTGCTGGGTCTATTCTGTTTTATCATCTATTTGGGTGGTGCAGTGCTGCAGCGGTTAGCATTGTCACCTCACAGCAGGAGGCTGCCCAGTTCAATTCTTGGCTGGGGAGTCTTCTGTGTGGAGTCTGCAAGTCCTCCCTACATTCGTGAGGGTTTCCCTGGATGCTCCAGTTTCCTCACACATTCCAAAAACATGTGTCTGAAGTGTTTCTCCCCAGGCCTCCATTGAAAATGGACCGTGTCTCAGTTGGACTTTCCCAGTAAAAAACGTTAAATAGCTAAATAAATCTACTTCTTAGAAGTCAAGATCAACATGAATGGTCTCTGGTTGACCAAGTTTGCTGATGAATGCAAACTAGGAGCAGTCATAGAATTCCTCCAAGACACCGACATCCTCCAGGAAGGACTAACATGGACAAGTAACTGGTACCAGAACCATGGTTTAAAACACAGTGCCAAAATTCATATTAGTACCCTTTGGAAAGTCAGCTACCCCAGGACAACACGCCCCTGTAAATAGACCCAGCAATCAGAGATATGGGGGATGTGTGTAGACAATAACCTGGCTTTCAACCAACATGTTTCTAAGGTAGTAAGGAAATTATTCTATGTTACTCAGCTTATAAACAAGGGTATAGCATCCAGGTCCAAGGAAGTCATCATTTTGTAATATTCGGCCTATATCACACTAAATGCAACATCACATGACATACCCCCCCCCATGTGAATCATCCCTAATCAGTTTCTTAAAAATACAGTGTGTATAAACTTTCCTTGAATATTAAATATATATTCCAATCCAAGAATCAAACTCAACTTTAAATTCAGTAATGCCAAAAATGAAAATATATAATATATTACAACGCATGTAAAAACACATAAAAAATAATAAAATAAATGGTAATGAACATGACAATAATAAATATTAAATGTTACATTTATTTACTTTCATGGTTTAGTTTATTTACTTTCATGGTTTAGTTTAATATTTATATATATTTAATATTCAAGGAAAGTTTATACACATGGCTGACTACACAACAGATTTTTTAACCTTGAAGAAGCTCGGTAATAACCGAGCGAAAATGCTTGGTTTATTGTTTGCTGCTGTTTGGTGTGATTCAGATTACGTACCAATAAATGTGCTGTTCTTAACTTACTGCTTCTAACCACATTTTTTTGGAGATTTGGGTACAGTGGCCGTGGATTTTGGTGATTCTTGGTCTTGTGTTCACATTTTTTGACATTCTATATCGCACCCATCACTGAGTGCAACCCCCCATTTGTTATCTGCATGACCAGGCACATGCAACAGCTAGAACTTCCACAGAGGTTCTTCACAAGAAGGAAAAAAGAATACAGGGCATAAATGACATGTCATATGAGGATCACCTCAAAGTCCTGTCTCTTTATTCTTGTCTCCTACAAATTGTTTAGGGGAGCTCTATGACTGGCATACAAGGCATGCTTAGCTCCCACTATGATGGACTTTTTGCATATCTGCAAAACAAATGCCATAAGAATTACTTGATCCAGAGACTTAAACCTTGCCTGTACCATAAATAGTACTTGTTGAAGGAACAGGTATGTGTCTAAGAGAATACCACTTCTCTGGAACAGGTTTCCCATCCAGGTGAAGAAGAGCTGTTAAAATATAAAAAAAGAAATACCGAACCAACAAGGCAGCTGTTTTAAATGAACACGCTTACATCTTTTATATTTTTTCTACATTAAAAACCTATGTTTTACATCATTGTGCTTTGGATTTTGTGCTTGTTGGAACCTGATCTGCCAGACTTTTCACATTTTGTGTTTCTAAATAAAGTCATAGTGGAGAATTGTGAAAAGGGGAGGAATCTAATAGTATGGAAAGATTATCAAAACATGTATCAGCATCCCATATTCAATGATAAATGAGTGTTTATAGATTTATAGGATACACCTTACATTGATCAGTTACATTACAGTGACCATGAACCAGTGACAAACCAATTTGCAGCTAAGCAGTGATGAAGGACAAATCATTATCTAAGGAATAAAAATTAAGAGGGATATTCCAGGGCACATCTTTGTCACCAGTGCTCTTTTGTCTTGCCCTTAACCCATTCAGCTGTCTACTTAACAGATTAAGCTATGACCACATCCTGGCTCCCAGAAAACGACTAAGTGTAAACACTTCTCATCATCTTTTTGTGGATGATTTAAAACTGTATAGTTCATCAGATGAGGAACTGAAAGCACATATGGAAGTGGCCAAAACTTTCTCGGATGATTAAAGAATGTCATTTGGTCTTGATAAATGTGCAAAAGCAACATTTAAAGTAGGAAAG
Organism: Protopterus annectens; assembly: GCF_019279795.1. Classification (NCBI taxonomy): domain Eukaryota; kingdom Metazoa; phylum Chordata; order Ceratodontiformes; family Protopteridae; genus Protopterus; species Protopterus annectens. The sequence continues at coordinate 1,807,277,002 of NC_056741.1, forward strand.
CTGCAGCACTAAGAAAATATCACTCTTTGGCAGGAATGTGATATAAATGAAGATGAGCAGCAGGGAATGGGTAAATATTGAAGGATCAACAATAAAACATTAACAAATGTGGACAAAACTCAGTAAGGAATATATTAGAAGACTATAATTAATACTGAAAGCAGCCCTTACATCTAGAAACAAAGTCCAAGCTATAAATCAATTTTCTCTTCCCGTTCTAACTTACAGTTTTGGGGTGATTGGCCCCAAAACATATTGGATCAGTTGGAAACCAAAACAAGAAAAATGCTTCATGCTTATCAAATGTATACCTAGATTATATATTGCTCATTCTGAATGAGGTATAGACCTCCTTAAAATTGGTTACATGTATAGATCTGCATTGTAGGAGTGCATACATGTCTGCTGACCTTACCAGGTCCAAACAGTGAAAATTTTAAAAGATGAAGAGAACAAATCTAAGATGACTTCCCTCCAAGGTTTAGCAGAAGTATGTTGGTGTCAAGAGGGAATGTAAATCAAGCCAGAAATAGACAAAAATCAGGCAATTGAATTTGCCAAAAAAAAAAAAAAAAAAAAAAGAAGGAAGGCTCGGATGAGAAGACAAGAAATACATAAAAGGCTTAAATATAGTTCCAAGTACAGACAACTGTAACAACCTTATGTCGATTTGGGTCTGATGCAGGAATGATTAAGGAGAGGTGAATTTAAATCACAAGGTAAAAGGTTAATCTTGGCAACAGTTTGGTTTCCAAAATCCATTGAACATGTGGGAAAAGCAGACAAATACAGATTCTGTAAAACAGAAGTGGAAACAGGCACACATCTTGTTGCTGGGTGTGATACATTGATGGCAGAGGACCTTTATACTGAAAGCCATAATAATGTGGCAAGACTTTTGCACTGAGGATTGTGCAAAGATTACAATATTAAAGTAGCTGAGAAGCATTGAAAACCTGAGCTACAAAGCATTATACAGAAAGATGAAATTAATATCATATGGTATCACCCATTACCAACAAATAATGCGAGAAAACCAGATATAGTAGTCCATGAAAAGAAGAGAAAAGTAGCATTGATCATTGAAATTGCTATACCCAGTTATTACAGTGTCTTATGTACTGAGAGACACAAAGTCATAAAATACTAGGATTTGCAGGCAAAAATGAGGGCAGTGTGGAAGAAGGATATCCAGACAGTTCCAACACTAGTAGGAGTAATGGGCTTCCTAAAAAAGAATTTACAGTCATATTTAGATATGCTATCAATACATGTAAATCCATATGAATTGCAGGAGTCATTTCTGGGCACATTGCGGGTGCTAAAAAGAGAACTTTTGGCTAACATTAAAGATTGAAACAATGCTAATTTCACGAACATTAATCATACTTTGATTTATGAATGGTGTCCACTCCTGTCATGGTATTAGAAACCCAAAAGACTTGTAGAAATTAAACCATCAAAAATCCCCTGGATGAAGGCAGCGCACTTGTCCAGAGAGATTTCTTCTGCTTCAAACTAACATATTAAGCTTTTTCAGATTGTTGACAAGTTGTGCAGTCCAGCATTCCTAATGAATCAGAAAGTAATTTGAAATCTGAATACTAGGCAGTGATTCTGCTTCTGTGGCCAAGTGATACCTTAGTTGAGAAATTCTCTTTTGGACTTGCTTTCATTCTCCATGGCAGCTTCATAGTTTTACATAATTTAACTTTGCTTATACCATTCACTCTAAGCCAGGAGTGCATTTTCACTCATGTATCCAGTGACCTGCAGACTTGATTCAGTACCAGCCTTGTTGATAAAATGGTGATTGGATGCCTTGCATCCAGTAATTATCAAGAGTGTTTGGTCCTCACTTAAAGCCAGACTATTTCTGGCTAACTTAAAATAACCTTTGGTACTTTTCCTTATGGTGGTAGCCATTGACAATGCTGAGACAGGTCTCATAAGAGTTGTCAATGAGCTTTATGTATTGAAAGTTAAACATTATTGTTTAATTTTGGTCCTCCTCCATTTCGCAGCTGCATTTGATACTGTGAACCATGGGATTCTAATATCTGCCAAAATCCTTACACAGACTGCCTAAATAAATTGTGATTCTTTCAGAAGTCCTTCCAACAGTAGCACATGCTCTGTGATGTTTGCTTTTGATCAAATGTAGTGCCTTTTAACCTGAATTCATACTGCTAATCTGGGTCACCATCAGGTGGAACAGAATGGGGCAGCAATTTTGTTGTAAGATATTGTATCTGTGCTCTATAACCCACTGTCCCTGCTTTGGTCTCCAGGACTTTGTATAAAGTTTTTTTTATTTTAACATACTAATTTATTTTAACATACTAAATTCTACAACAGTTGAATCCTTCTGGAAAAAGGAGTTGCTGAAGTCTCACCATCCCTGTTCAACATACAGGGTGCTGATGACCATTATTGGGTACCATCTGGGATGTTTTGGTCGTAGCTGTTTTACTTTTCAAGCTCCTGACCTGTGGACACTAATACCTTGCATTCTAGGAATGAGACCACTGAAGGAAAACATTGAGGTCCTTCAAAACCTCACTGTTCCATAAGGCTTATTTTTTAAAGAAAATCCATTTTAGATTTTATTCTCATGAGTTCAAAAGCTTGTTTGAATATAAAAATATATGAACTGTCTTTGAAGTGTAATTTTTGGTGGTCTTGGAAAACAGATTTAAATGCTTCTGCATGTCACTAAGCCCACACAAGAATGGATACAGAAGAAGCCAGGATTCATATAACATAATTTTTGCTTGGTGGGGTCAGGCTGCATTTTTTACTTGGTTATTTAGTTTGACTTGTTTGCACTTTCTTTTACTTTAACCTACTGAGTTCTAGTGCTGACTCAACCATCCATCCCTCTAATGCCACTTAGATCTTTTTCTTCATGTTTATTTCCAGTGCATGCCACAGTTCCTCTCATTTGGTTGACAGGGTGAGATTCAAACCCCATACTTGCCACTGGTCTTTACATATTTGGTTGGCAGTAAAGGGATTTAAACCTCGTCTGTTGACCTTTTTTTCATTGCTAGCATTGTAGGCAGCAAATTAGACTATTCTCTTACTGTTTTCCAGAACCACATTTTCATCATTTCCTGATTACGTACCATTACTTTTCTTTGCTCTTCACTGACCTGTTTATGTCTCATTTCCTTGCTATTTTGCCATCAGTCAGTTTCTGTTACCTATCCAGAATAACTGTCTATTTTACTGTCTCAATCTGTGATCTTATCTATGCTTTATCACACACACTTCTGCAGTAAACACCTGCTATTACAGTCTCTTATTTCCATATTCACACATTTAGATGTCATCACTGATGTTAAAATAAATGTCTTCTTTAAGTTAATTATTCAGTACAGCCTTCCACTTCTAACCCAAACAAAACTGTAAAATACAGGATGTGTAGCAGTTTTGTTCTGAAACACTTAGTGATTTGGTCATCAAAAATTCTTTACCATACCTCTCAACCTCTTAGAGCTAGAAATCTGGACAAAGCCATAAAAAAAGGGGGGGGGGTGGCAAAGGCCCAAAATAGGAACACATTTTAAATATTGCTCTTACAAACTTAGAAGGTTGATAGAGTAACAGGTTTTGCATTACTGTGTGTTTTATGAAGGATATGAAGTCTGAAACTCAAATGTCTGTGATTATTTTCTGACTTTAATCCTCAATGATTTGCAAATGATTTCACAGGAAAACCACAATTTTATGAAAAACAGACCAAAAATATGTGGTAAAAATTTGGACATTATGCAAAACTCTGTAGAGTTGAAAGGTATGCTTTGCACTATCACAGCTTTCCCCTGTAATCATGCCACTGTACTAAAAAGTAAACTTTGAGATCATGGTAGTGAAAGTGTGAACTGCATCCTTAGACTTTAATGGGTGCACTGCTGCACATGCATGGAGGTGTACCTGTTGCAATCTATGGATACAGAGGTCACTTTGCTTACAGTGATGTCAGGATGCACCACAGTAGGGCATAGCTTAATAAAATTTTAGAAAGTATAAAATGTCCAAATAAATATTAAATTATAGCAGCATAAGTGCATCACAGCTCTTAATTCACTACATGCCATGAAGCATCTATGATCATGACCATATCACTTTAAGATAAATGCTTTCACCTGATATCTAATGTGTGTGTGTGTGTGTGTGTGTGTGTGTGTGTGTGTGTGTGTGTATGTATATATATATATATATATATATATGTGTGTGTGTGTATATATATATATATATATATATATATGTATATATATATATATATATATATATATTTATATATATATATATATATATATATATATATATATATATATATATATATATATATATGTATATATATATATATATATATATATATATATAAACATATCTGCCTATATATAAAACTTTATGGCACAGGATGTAAGGGCACATATCTGCCTATATATAAAACTGTATGGCACAGGGTGTAAAGGCCTTGACTTTTGATAAAAAACACAGCTGATTATGGGTCTGAATCTAGCTTCAAGATACTTTTTGGGGGTTGAAGGTTAGCATAATTGTTAGGGTATTTACCTCACAAACAAGAGGCAAAGTGTTTGATTCTCACTAAGAGAAACTGACTAGATTGATAATGGCCCAGAAGGGCAGCTCGCCTAGTACTTAACTATGAACCTATGGGCCTGTAGATATATGCACATACACACGTACAATGTGTGCATACCTCTCAACTGTACAGCTTTTTGCAGAATGTCCAGATTTTTGCTTCATATTTTTGGTCTGTTTCTCATAGCGTTGTGGTTTTCTGGTAAATCACTGAAAATGTATTTATTTACGTATTTATTTTACATTTGTTTACCGGGGAGGTCCGACTGGAGAGAGCTGTCCTTTTTCAACGGAGGTCCGGGAAGAAAAGTTCCACAATTGCTAACATACTATATATAAGATATTTACATGAGCATTGTGGTTTACACATACAATTAAACAATAGCAGATAATAACATATGATTGCATACGATATTTACATAAGCATAGTGGTTTAGACATATAATAAAAGTATAGCAGATAGTAACATAGGATTGTTATTCATACAGTATGTTTAGTAGAGATAATCTTGAAGATGTACTGAAGATAAGACAAGAAAGGAAAAACTAAACACTAGCCAGTTTGTCAAAGGAAATCATTAACGGTTGAAGTCGGAAAATAATGGCAGACATTTGCGTTTCAGACTTAATATCCTTCATAAAATCCATGCTAATGCAAAACATGGTCTGGGAGAGCATTTAGCTGAATCTAGAACAGAGGCTGCTGTTAAAAAAGGGCATATAAATTATTGCATGATGGTAACTGTAATGTATCAGTGGAGGTTAGAAAAGACAGGGAAGAGAGACTGGAAAAGCAATTTGCAAAACACCAATGGGAGGATATATGTGTGGCTCCCAAGTATGCAAAAATATCCTGAAGGTTTAAGATCTATGCTTGGAAGTGTTTGCATAAGTATGCTTGCATGGGATCCGGACACATGCTCGACTAGCATATGTCCGAATCACAAAACATCGAACACATACACGAAAGCGCTTAACATCGACAAGCGCTTCCGTGTATGTGTGCCTGTTACGTAGATCAGACTACAGTGCGGGTAACGGAAAATTCCCTTTTCCCCACTGTAGTGCAATCTCGGAGTGAGAATAATAAAGTAGGGGGTGTGTGGGGGCGAAGACCCCCCTGCAGAATCATAGATTTTTTTTTTTTTAACTACACATACACGGAAGCGCTTTTCGATGTTAAGCGCGTTCGTGTATGTGTGGTTTTCAATGTTAAGAACTTTCGTGTATGTGTCTTCGATGTTTTGTGATTTGGACATATGCTAGTCGAGCATGTGTCCTAGACCCGTTAGTACAACAAGGAGACTTCAGTGAATTTTTTCCGCAAGTGGATATGAAATGTTTAAGGTGTGTTGAGGAAGGAGGAGATAACTGAGATCATATATTTTGGGAGTGTAATGAGTTAGCAGATTTTAAAAATTTCTTACAGAGTACTGTCTTAGAAAAATTGGGTGAGCAAATGGGTGTAACTAAGAATTTTTTTCTTTTCAGCTGGTAGACAGGATATGAATTGCCTAGACATAGTAAGGTCTTGCTAAGGTTAATTCTGTTACCTGACAAAAAATAAAATTGCTTGAAGATGGAACTCAAAGCCTAAACCAACGGTATTTGAATTACTGAATTATATAAAAAGTATAAAATAACTAGAAGAGAGATATTTAGAAAAAGGAAGGTGCAAATTACATAGAAATAAATGGAAGTTGTGGGAACAGTATATGTAGAATAATAATCAGGAGGAGGTAGAGTGAGGTTTAAAGTTAGGCAGGAATTGAGCAAATTATATAATACTGGGCTGAGATAAGTTATAAAGAAAGAAAAGATATAGAATGTATAATGTAAGTAACTGGAAAATGTTAATATGGTTTGTTTTCTTTTAAATTAATGTATACTTGTTTGTCATAAATGATAATTTAATGAAAGTTTTAAAAAAGGGCAGACAGGAGACATGCCTTAGCTTGCATTGGATCACATCAAGGAGATGAGGAGGACCCTGAACATAAAGGATTGGGGACAGGGCACAAGCAGCAGACTGTATGGTCTAACTACCTTTTTCTTCTGAAAAACTATGTCATGTAGAGCATTGTGGGCTCATGCAAAAGCCTACCATAAAGAGTGTGGGAAAGGAATAAACCAAGTCATTCAAGAGACCATAGATCAAATGAAGAAAAGGGAATACGGAATGGATAAATGTAGCTAAAGGTAATTTACTAAATGCACGTAAACTGCAGACTATACAAGTTAACTGCCTCTTTTTGCCATAAAACAGGTGTAATGTGATACCGATATGGCTCTTCTTACGAGTTCATTTTCTGACCCAATCCATCATGCAGAGGTGCATGTTTTGCCTTTGAAAGTATTGTTTCTGATGACCCTTATACTAATTGAATGAGTCATTGATTTACAGACCCTTAAGTGAACAATAAGTATTTATTCTTTAGTGGATGAAAAATAATGCTTAGAACCAGTAAGTCTTCTCAAAGATTCATATGTAAGTACTAGGCTAGCTGCCCTTGCATCCATTTAAGCCTTGACCAGTTTCCTTTTTTGTGCTGTAAATACCCTATCCCATTTGGTTATAGATTGTCCTTACCCATCCTATTGTTGATAATTATATATTCCCTTTAATGAGAGTAACTGAGATCATGCCATAGCTAATTTGAGGTGACCCATGATGGGACAAAGCATTTAGGAGCTGTGTCTGTCCATTAATAGTACGGAGGCAGTCTGGGAGTACATTTTTTGTTTCCCATCCATAGATCTAAGTTACTTGAATATGAACAGGAATGAACTTTATATGGATGGCAAAATCTGTTCCAGAGCAGCAGTATCCTCTGTGAGATAAACCTGTCCCTCCAAATCATTCTGCTGATGATGCAGAAGTGGTTTAGAGCCCTTAGACTGCGTATTTCTTATGGCACTTAACTTACTGATGTGCATCAGTAATAGGTTTGTAGAATGCCTTGTATCCCAGACACAGGTCACCTCTTAGCAATGTATGCTGCAAGCAGGCAGTTAGACCTTGAATATTGCAGAGTCACTCATTCCTGGACTTTACTTTTATTTATTTATTTTATTTAGCATTTGTTTTACCAGGATAATCTGACTGGATAGCTAGGGTCCATTTTCAGCAAAGTCCTGGGGAGAAAAGCCCCAAGAAATTACAATATGAATACATGGTTATTAAACAATAACAATAAGTAGAATGCTAACATTTTTAGCAGGCATGACAGTTGAATGCAATAATAGTAGTCAGATAACAAGTGATAGAATACTAACATATAAAAGGCAAAAACAGTTAAATGCAATACAATCTTGTAGTGCAGTCAGGAGATCACAGATCTTACAGTACTAGTACATAAGGTACTTAGAGAAGGTACATATTTACAATATTTACACCATATACAGTGCACATAGGTGGACCAAGATGGCAGTAAAAAATATGCATCAGAGGCCTCAGGGGTAACCTGCGTACAGTGGGGTGAGGATTTGGGGGGGTCATTGCAGTTGCAGAGAAGGTTAGCATAAAGGTGTGATTTAAGGAAGTATGTGGTTGTACGATGTTGTAGCCTGAGGTCAGGAGGGAGGGAAGGTGTTCATAGGTTCATAGGTTCATACTAGGCTATCTGCCCTAGGGCATTTATAAGCCTAGCCAGCGTGTGTTTGGCTTTCGCCACCCATTTTAAATGAATTTTGCTATGCCCTTTTTCGAGGTTAGTATACTGTGCCTCTGTCTAACAGTGACACAGAAGTGATACCCGGGGTAAACCTACGATCTCCCGTCCACTCATCAAGATTCCTCTTGAAGAGAGTCAATGAGGGACTCTGCCTAACCTAGACTGGGATTTTATTCCAGAGTGAAGGGAACCTCTGGGTTATGAATCTGTCCCTCCAGCATGTCCTATTTATTTCAGTGCTGAGGTTCAAGTCTCTCGAGCACGTAACTCGATGGGATTTGGATTTTCTGAGGTGCAGCATGTCCTTTAATTCCGGGTTGGACGTGGCTTTATACGTCAGGCACAGATCGCCTCTGAGCAGGCAGTATGCCACTGAGTAGAGCTGGAGTTTCTTTAACCGGGCAGCATATGGCATCTGTTTGAGCCCTTTGATCCTCCTGGTGAGGTACTTTTGGGGTCTTTCCAGTTGCTGCAGGTGTCTGGTAAGGTACATCCCAAAAGGGGCATTGTACTCAATTATGGGCCTGATGAGGGATGAGTAAAGAGGCACGATGACCTCCCCTGATCTAGATGTGAATCCCTTCATGATTAGGTGGGCTATATAAAATGTTTTTCTAACGACTTTGACCATGTGGTTGTCAAATGAGAGATTGCTATCAACTTGGGTCCCCAGGTCCCTAATTACTTCTTCTGTACTTAATGGATTACCACCTATGTGGTAATTTGTGGGCACTTTGTTTTTGCCAAAGGGGATGACTATACACTTTTTGGCATTTAGCTTGAGGCCATGGCTCTGGCACCAGTTGTCTGTTTCTATGAGGCCCTTTTGGAGGATGCTTGTGTCGGCTGGAGAGTTGATTATGGCGCCCAGTTTGCCGTCATCTGCGAACTTGGTCAGCCACAGTCCTTCCGTGTTTGCCTGTACCTCCGAGAAATATATACCGAACAAGAGAGGTCCCAGGACTGAGCCTTGTGGGATGCCACTTGTAACTGGTTTGGAGTCTGACATGGCTCCAGCAGTTCTAACCATGTGGGTTCTGTCCTTGAGCCAGTTTGCAAACCATCTAGTGACATAGGGGTTTATATTTAAGCTGGTGAGCTTATCTATAATGCCCGAGTGGGGTATTGTATCAAAGGCTTTTGCGAGGTCCAGGTAGGCTGTGTGGACCACCTTCCCCTTGTCAATGGCCTTGGTAACTTCTTCAAAGAAATCAACCAGGTTTAAGAGGCAGGATCTGCCCTTAACAAAGCCGAGCTGGGTATGATACAGTGTCTGTAGATCCCCAATATCTTTATTTATGAGGTCCATGATGATCCTTTCCATAGCTTTGCAGACCAAGCTAGTCAGGCTTATGGGGTGATAGTTTCCAGGATCCGTTGAGGCACCACCTTTGTGGAGAGGGACCACTGTTGCTGTACGCCACTCTTTGGGTACATATCCTGTAGTAAGGCTGAGATTGAACAGTCGTTTTATGTTTGGGTTTAGCTCTTCTTGGAGTTCATGTAGGACGCAGCCCGGGACACCGTCTGGTCCCATTGATGCTGTGTTTTTTGCTTTGGAGAGGGCAGCTCTTACCTGAGCATCTCAGATGTCAGGGGGGGTGCACTCTGCTGGGATAGATACTTGCCTCTTTGGTGGGAGAGAAGTTTGCGCTGAACCTGTCAGCTAGGATGTTGGCAATGTCTGTGGGTTCGATGTATTTTTTGTCATTTTGGACTAATTCTGAGCATATCTGGGAATTTCCACCCAGGTTCCTAACATAACTAAAGAAAGCCTTGTGATTATCCTTAGTGTCCTGTGCAATTTTTCTCTCGAAACTGGCCTTAGACGATTTTATGAGTGCACGTAGTCTTTTGCTAATACTGATCAGAGATGCCTTCCCTTTTTAGGATTTTGCTCTATCATGTAGTAGCTTCCTCCTTCTGTTGTATAGTTTGTTTATGGCTGGGGTCCACCAGGCAGGACGTCTGCCTTTGGAGGATTGGGTCTTGATTTTATTTGGGATTGCATGATCCATGCATTCCTGAAGGTGTTCATAGAATGTGTTTATAAAGGATTCTGTGGTCTGGGCCATATTTTCCACAGGCTCGGGGGGCTTTGAAGGATTCCACCTCAGTTTTGGGGAGTGTGAAATTTGCTTTAGAGAAGTTTTTCACTGTGGTTTTCTGGGCAGAGGGTGGGGTTGGGATGTGAATATCCAGTGAGATTAGTTTATGGTCTTATCTTACCAGTGAGGGATACACTTCTGGTCTGGAGCATAGAGTCCCCATGTTGGTGATGATCAGGTCCAGTATGTTTTCCCCTCTTGTGGGAGTGGTAACAAGTTGCTCCATAGCATTTGAGTTTATAAATTCTAGGAACCTTTGGGCTAGGGTGTTGGAGTTAGAGTAATGCTCCCAGTCTATGTTTGGGCAGTTGAAGTTGCCCAATATAATGGTGTTTGGAGAGACCTTCATATTTTCCAGTGTTCTCAGGAAGGCCGAGTGGGGTTCCTGGGTTTGGGAGGGTGGGCTGTAAAGCTATAAACTGGAAGGCAGTTTTACCCACTGTTAGTTGCACATGGATAGTCTCTGATGCTTCGTGCTGTGCCACCAACCTGGAGGTGTGGGTATCTTTGATGAATATTGATACTACCCCTCCTTTTGTGGTTCGGTCCAGGTTTGGGGGCCGAAAAGCATGGTATGAGGTATAACCTGGTAGTGCTGGGGTGCTCTCGGGAGCCTTGAACCAGGTTTCTGTTACTGCACAGATATCGATGTTCTCCATGCTAAGGAGAGTTTTGAGTGCGTGCATCTTGAGGTTTAGACTTCTGGCGTTGAGTAGCATTACTCTTAGTTTCTTATCCCTTGTGATACCTATGGAGGTGGGTTTGTCTTTTGAGCCTTGCCTAAAAAAGGCACTATGGGGGGAAGCAAGAGCCTTTGCCAATATCCGAAAGCCCAGGGGTGACAGGTGCAAGCCATCCCTAGTGAAGCATCGTGGCTTGTCGAGCATGTCATCCCAGGCTGACAGGTATTGGATCCCCTTTGAATGACACCAATACTTAAGCCAATTTTTGAAATTGATCATTTTGTCTTCATATTGTGGCATCATTCTTGGTGAGGGTAAGATGCTACTCAAGGTCAGGGTCATACCGGCCTGGGCTACATGCTCAGAGAGCTCCTCTATGTCTCTTTTCATGTAGTCCAGGGAGGTACGTCTCAGGTCATTCACACCAGCATGGACAATGACCGAGTCATATTTGTACTTGCCTTGGAGTGACCTGAGTGCTTGTGTTATGTGGTGGATCCTAGCGCCCGACAGGCAGCTCACTGTGACCTTCTCCTTGTTCAGCCTGGTGAGCAGGACGTCAGTGTGCCTGACGATAGAGTCACCTATTACAAGTGTATCAGGTGTGTTATTTAACCGTAAGGGCTGTGACTGTTCGGCACACTGGCTTTGTGAGCTATGTGTTGCACGTGTTTTGTTTTGGGGTAGCGGTTGCTTGGGTGTCTGCTTTGGAGGTCTCTGCTGCTTAGGCAGATTTTTATTTAGAGCCTCCAAGTATGTTTTTGTGTGTTTATGTGTTTGGTTTGCTGTTGTGGTAGGTCTATGTGAGACTGGAATCATAGTGAGTGAGGTCTCCTTCTACTCCTGACTGGTTACGTCAGTACTGAGTTGAGAGAGCTTAGCCTCCAATTTGGCTATATGGTTGCATCTCTCACATGTGTTGGAATTTGTTGGGAGGAGGAGAGGGTTGTCTGTGTACATGAGGCAGTTGTAACATTGCCTCATTATTCCCAGATTCACCAGCTGGACCAGAGGAGATTGACAACTGACCTTTGGACATGCTAGAATAGTATTGGGAATTCTTTTAAAATTGAAAAAAAGGGCTAATGGGGAACAAGGTACTCAAGGGGAGTTTGTGAGGGTGTAGTGCTTTTAATTTTTTAGTGCTGACTTATATAATTGCTTTAGTGAGCAAGTGCCAGGTAACTTAAATGCAATGTGTTACAGGTAACTTAAATGCAAAAATGACAAACAGTAACTTTCTTTCAAGTGAAACAAGGAAATAAGTACAGTAAGCAATGCAGATATCACTAGGGATCCACAGAAGCGCTGAAAAGCTGCATTTTAGGTGGAATTAGCATTTCAGGGAAATAACAAGCAAACAAACAACAAGCATACAAACAAAGCTAGATTCAGCAGGCCTGGATCTAGTCTATGCTGCAGCAAACAAGGTGTACCAATTTCAGTAAGAAACAGTTCAAATATGCAGGCACTGTAAGCCTTTAACCAGAAATTCCCAGCTCAGAAGGGCAGAGTCCAGCCTCTCTTCCCACAAGAGTGCAGACCACGAACCTTCTTAATGTAAAATAACTGGCCTGAAGCCCAAGTGCTTGAACCAGAACTAATACACTTTTAGAATAACAGACACTGAGCCCTCAAATAGCATTTCCCAACTTAGAAGGATGTAAGCTACCTGTCCTGCCACCACAGTGCAGGCCACAAACCTTCCTAATGTAAAACAACTTGTCTGAAGCCCAAGTGCTTAATCACAAAGACTTAGAATGATAGCTACACTTTAACCAAGTTACTACCAAGCAGTAATAAATACAATTGAATACTTTAAAGAATGCCTGGATTAGTGCTCAAGTTATACAAACAAGGCTAGATTCAACAGACCTGGATCTAGTCTATGCTACAGCAAACAAGGTGTACCAATTTCAGTAAGAAGCAGTTCAAATATGCAGGCACTTTAAGCCTTTAACCAGAAATTCCCAGCTCAGAAGGGCAGAGTCCAGACTCTCCTCCCACAGGAGTGCAGACCACAAACCCTCTTAATGTAAAATAACTGGCCTGAAGCCCAAGTGCTTAAACCAGAATTAATACACTTTTAGAATAACAGACACTGAGCCCTCAATCAGCATTTCCCAACTTAGAAGGATGTAAGCTACCTGTTCTGCCACTACAGTGCAGACCACAAACCATCTTAATGTAAAACAACTGGTTTGAAGCCCAAGTGCTTAAACTAAAAGGCTTAGAATGAGTTACACCAAGCAGTAATAAATACAATTGAATACTATTAAGATGACGCAACAGCAAAATAAAGTAGGAAGAAACACAAATACAGTAAAAGCAGATACATTTTTTTTTTTGAGTGAGCAAATGAGATGGGCCCAGGAGTTACAGGACAGAAACAAGTGCAAATGCAGGCCTTCAAATCAGAAAGTTGAGAGAGATGGAAGACCGCCCAAATGGCCAATAACTACAAATTCTGGGCCAGAACCACTCCGTATGTGGCAGACAGGTTACCTAATGCTTACCACTCCCACTGATCAGCTAGAAGGCTTCCCTCCAACACAGAAAGGCTTGGGGGGCTCAGAAGCTTACAAATAGTCTTGGATACAGCAAATCTGTATCTGGAGCACTAATTACAGGAAAGGTAGGAAACAGGCTTACAATTTTTTTTTCAGAAAAGTAACAAAAACAGTAGTAAAAACAATTCACATGCAGTGCAAGCTGGCACACTTGAGTATGTAGCAATATTAGTCCACACACAGTTTGAAAAAATGTAATTAAATTAAAAAAGGACTAAAAGCAAGTGCAGAAAGGGTTTATTAGGTAGAATGCGGTAAAGAGATGGGACTGGGGGAGTGTCCTAGATCAAATCTACAGTGGGGCAGGCACTGCAAAAGCCACCAAATTTAAACTACAACCAAGAACGGGGGGGGGGGGGGTTCAACAGAGATGTGAGGAATCAGAGTGCAAATTATAAAACCAAAAAAATATATACTGATCTCTGTATATTTGCAGAACAGTAAGACAACAGATATCTAAGCGACAGTTTAGTTCTATAATACAGAATAATACAGAAAAATATACTCAGCTCTATATATTTGCAGATAGTCATGCAAGGCTCTCTCTCAGTGCACAGGTTCCAGTTTAAATGCAGGCTGTTTCCATGCTTTTGCAACCTCATGGGAAAATAAGGCTTTTCCAGAGCTATTCTTTCATGGATTGACTTCAATCAGGACTTTGTTACTAGACCGTAGTTCCCTGTTGGAGTTGTGGAAATTTAGCATGCCTGCTAGGGCAGGGGTTCTGTCAGGATGGTATAGAATTTGATGAGCTATGTTGAGTTAGTGGTAGCTTAGTAAGTTTAGAAATTCTAACCAGTGTAGTTTAAGTCGGGATTGGCAATGGTGGGAGTGTGATTTAGTATTGGCTGTGAACCTAGCTATCTTGTTGTATGAAGCATGTGGAGAGTTTGTTCAGGTCTGTTTTGTTAATGTTAGTTAGAACTGGGGAGGCATAAAGTAATGTTGATAAGAGATGAGTTCTGGCTATAGCAGTCCTAGACTTGGAGGTTAGGAACAGTTTACTGTGATAGAGGCATCCTAGCTTTTTGTGGACTTTAGAGATGGTTTGGGATATGGGCGGCCACGGTGGTGCAGCGGTTAGTATTGTCACCTCACAGCAAGAGGTTCTCCGGTTCGATCCTCGGCTGGGGTACCTTCTGTGCGGAGTCTGCATGTCTTCCCTGTGGTCGTGTGGGTTTCCTCCGGGTGCTCCGGTTTCCTCCCACATCCCAAAGGCATGCTGTAGGTGGATTGGACACACTAAATTGGCCATAGGCATGAGTGCATGCATGTGTGTGCCTTCTGTGGAAGGTTGGGCGCCGGGCTGGCAACTCAACACCGTAAAACTCCACTGCCAATCATGAGCGGACAGTGATCCACTGTGGCGACCCCTAACCGTGAAAAGCCGAAAGAAGAAGAAGAAGAGATGGTTTGGGATATGTGTTTATTGTATTTAAATAGTTGATCATTTGTGACACCTAGTAGTTTGGCCTCTGGTACTGTGGTGATGGGGGTGCTGTTGGCTTAGAGAATGGAAAAAGTGGGATTATTGGGCTTAGTTGGGTGGAATAGCATTAACTGTGGGTATTTTTGGTTTTAGTTCAGTTGGTGATTGTTTAGCCAGTTCTCCATCTCACTGAAGGATGCTTGGGCTTTACTTTGTAGAAGATGGATGTTGGGTGCCGAACATATTAGGGTCATATCGTCAGCATATTAGACAATCTAAGCTTTAGAGGTTGCTAAGTGGAGTTCGTTTGTAAATATGTTAAAGAGAAGGGGACCTAGGACTTAGCCTTGGGGAACGTCACATGTGATGGGGAGTTGGGGGGTTGACCCATTTAACAGACTGTGAGCGGTTGCTTAGGTAACTGTTGAACCAGTGCAATGAGCGATTATCAAGGTTGGGTTCAGAAAGGCAGGCAAGGAGTTTATTGTGGGAAACTGTGTAGATTGCCTTGGATAAGCCTAGGAAGGAGGCAGAGACAAAGTTTCCCTTGGTTCCTGTATGGTATTGGAGAAGTTAATTAGGGAGCTGGTGGTGCTATGGGATGGTCTAAATCCATGTTGGGTTTTAGATAATAGGATTCTAGACAGTAGGTGGGTAAGGAGTTGGTGGTAGATACATCTTTCTAGAATCTTTGATAAGGGTGATAGGTTCGCAATGGCATGGTAGTTGGAGAGGTCGGTAGAGGGGCCACCCTTGTGGAGGGGGATGATATATGAGGCTTTCCATGAGGATGGAATGGTGCATTCAGTAATAGATCTATTAATTAATAGGGATATGGGGTAGGCAGTGGCCTTGGATGCAATTTGGAGATATCCTGCTTGTAGATTATTGGCAGCGAGAGTGGTTGGTTTGAGTTTTTCTAAAAGTTTTTGAATGGTTGATGTAGGTACTGGTTTGAGTGAGAAGGGGGTAGAGTTAGTCTGGCATTTTCGGGGTTATGGTTGGGTTGTGGGTGATATATCATTTATAATTTTCAGAATGGTACTGGTTTGAGTGAGAAGGGGGTAGAGTTAGTCTGGCATTTTCGGGGTTATGGTTGGGTTGTGGGTGATATATCATTTATAATTTTCAGAATGGAAGAGGTAAAATAGTTGTTGAAGTTTAAGGCTATGTCAAGGTCTGTGCCTTTGATGTTTGGTGGCAGTGTAGTGGCTTTTCTGAGCTGGAGGATGTGGTTCACTGCAGCCCAGAATTTCTATGGGTTGTTACAGTATTTCCTTTGTAAGGAAATATAGTGATTTTTGTCCATCTTGACCTGCTTTTCTGCTTTATTTCTAAGTTCAGAAAAGGTTTGCCTGGTTCCGGGACCTATACCTTGTTTTTTCACATGTAATTGTTCATTTTTCCTTAATTGCTATTAATAGTGGTTACTAAGTGGCTCTTCATTTTAACAGGTATTTTGCTCCATAATTTTGGAATCATATGAGTTATATAAGAATTCCTTTTAATAGTTTTTGCTCCCACATATTTTAAAACAGCAGTCTGTCTATTAGACCTTGATGTCAAAAGGTCAAGTTATGGTTTAATTCCTCTATAAACACAATTGTTTACTGCCTTGTAAGCTAAACCTAGCTTAGATATCATATATATCTATATAAAATGATATGCAAGTTAAGATACTTAAGTCTCGCAATACAAGTAAGACTTTTGATAGAAACTGATTCTCTTTTTATATCATTTTTGTACTCTCGCTAATGTTTTTATCTCTTTTTTTAGAGAGTAAGCATATAGTCTGGTCACATTCAGTGATAGGTCTTAGCGTTAAGATGTATAAGGGTTTGAGAATAATCTCTTAACACAGTAGTTATTCATTAGACCCATTTGTCTTAATGCATTTGCTTTTGTTTTTATCTTCAGTACATGTTGTTTACAGTTAAGTTTTGAAGAAACTATAGTACCTAGGTCTCTGATCTGCTTTACAATCTCTGGGTGTTTGTTTCCTAATTTTATATCAAAATTAGCATCATAAACTATTACATTTGGTATTACTGAATCTTAACCATCAACTGTTCATCCAGTTCTGCAAATTAAGTACTTATTTTAGTGTTCATTGTCCTTTGAGTCTTATCTCTACCCCTATCCAAAGGTCAGTAGCATATTTAGATATCCATACATTTGGAGACATTGGTAATGTTGAAAGCACCATAATAAAAAGAACTGGTCCAAGTATAGAGCCCTGATATAATCCCCTTTAAGTGCGTGTTCAATTTGATCTTATTCCCAAAACTACAAGACTTTGTTCTCTGTTGTTCATCCAGTTTTTAATCCAATTAGTCATGTATGGGTTTATGCCCAGACTGTAAAAACTTATTATAATATGAGTGTGTAATAAGGTATAAAATACATAAATGGTCTCTGGATAGATTACTAGACATTGTTTCCCTTGATCTAATAATGTAGAAACAGTCTCCTAGAACTTTATTTTGCAGATCATAGAGGATCTTCCTTTTATAAATGTATATTGTATAGACTCCATTCAGGGCTCACATATACTATCCAGCTCCAATTTAGTAAGTAAACATCTCTAAAACATTTTCATATGACACTAGTGAGACTTTTTGGAATAATTAGTTTTCTTTCTTGTTAACCCAGCCACTGGGGATGCACAAGCCAGTGCATTTCTTCGATGGACAAGTTGACAGACGAGATCAGACAGGAGGCCCCATGGGCTATGATGTTTGCAGATGACATTGTGATCTGTAGTGAGAGTAGGGACCAGGTTGAGGAAATCCTGAAGAGGTGGAGATATGCCCTAGAGAGGAGAGGAATGAAGGTGAGCAGGACTAAGACAAAATATGGGTGTGTGAATGAGAGGGAGGATAGAGGAATGGTGAGGATGCAGGGAGTAGAGTTGGCAAAGGTGGATGAGTTTAAGTACTTGGGATCAACAGTTCAGAGTAATGGTGAGTGTAGAAGAGAGGTGAAGAAGAGAGTACAGGCAGGGTGGAATGGGTGGAGAAGAGTGTCAGGAGTGATTTGTGACAGACTGGTACCAGTAAGAGTGAAAGGGAAGGTCTGCAAGAGGGTGGTGAGACCAGCTATGTTGTATGTGTTGGAGACGGTGACACTGACAAAAAGGCAGGAGTCAGAGCTGGAAGTGGCAGAGTTAAAGATGTTAAGATTTGCACTGGGTGTGACAAGGATGGACAGGATTAGGAATCAGTATATTAGAGGGTCAGCTCAGGTTGGACGGTTTGGAGACAAAGAGAGGCAAGATTGCATTGGTTTGGACATATGCTGAGGAGGGATGATGGGTATATTGGGAAAAGGATGCTAAGGATGGAGCTGCCAGGTAAGAGGAAAAGAGGAAGGCCTAAGATAAAGTTTATGGATGTGGTGAGAGAGGACATGCAGGCGGTTGGTGTGACAGAGCAATATGCAGAGGACAGGAAGAAATATAAACAGATGATCTGCTGTGGCAGCCCCTAATGGGAACAGCCAAAAGAGAAGAAGAAGTTTTCTTTGTTGTTACCTCCCTTATATACTGGCAGAAGAGTATCACAGACTATTGCTTCTTCAGCAAAATAATGCATTTGTATATATTAAACATGCCAGTTCCATTTTACTTAATATGTGAAAAATGCAAGAGACTATTATTTTTAGTAGTGTATTTATGTAAACAATGTTTCTTTCAAGCTGGGCTGTATAAAAACATTGTTTTTATAGCTGACCAGGATATTTCATTTTTATGAGAAAGCAGATCATCTTTAAAACATTTTTCTATGACACTAGTGAGACTTGTTGGAAAAATTAGTTTTCTTTTTAGTTACCTCCCTTATATATATATATATATATATATATATATATATATATATATATATATATATATATATCCTTATATATATACATTTGTGATACTCTTCTGCCAGTATATAAGGGAGGTAACAAGAAAGAAAACTTCTTCTTCTCTTTCGGCTGTTCCCATTAGGGTCGCCACAGTGGATCATCTGTTTCCATTTCTTCCTGTCCTCTGCATATTGCTCTGTCACACCAACCGCCTGCAGGTCCTCTCTCACCACATCCATAAACCTTATCTTAGGCCTTCCTCTTTTCCTCTTACCTGGCAGCTCCATCCTTAGCATCCTTTTCCCAATATACCCATCATTCCTCCTCAGCACATGCCCAAACCAACGCAATCTCGCCTCTCTGATATATATATATATATATATATATATATATATATATATATATATATATATATATATACTGTCTCCACCAATCCCCTTCCGCACTTGCCTGCTTTAATAGTTACCTATCTGGCAGGGAACAATCTGTCAAATGGCTCTCATCCTCCTCACCTTTCCTTCTCATCTCCACTGGTGTTCCCCAAGGCTCCATCTTGGGACCCCTTTTGTTTAACATCTTCACCAATGATCTTTACACCTCATGCAAAGAATCCTCCCTTATTCAGTATGCCAACGACTCCACACTTATATCCATCTCAAATAATATTCCTGAACTATACTCCCTGACCCAACAGGCCCTACTATCCACTGAACAATGGCTTTCTCACAACCTATTGATCCTAAATCCCAAAAAGACCAAACTCCTGCTTTTCCTTCCTCGTTCTCTTTCTCATCACAAAACCTCCTTTTTTATTACATCTTCTAACAATACAACTATCCAACCTGACACCCACACAAACCTCCTATGGGTCATTATCGATGACGAACTAAAGTTCAGCCTACACATACTCCAGTGTATAAAAAAAAAAAAAAACAGAAACTAGGTCTGCTATATCGGAAAAAAAAATTCCTAACCCCTAAATCTAGACTTACCCTGGGCCAGGCACTCCTCCTCCCCTCCCTCTTATACGCCGCCCCAGTTCTTACCAATATCCAGGCCTCCACTCTAAACAAACTCCAACAGACTTACCATAAAATAGCCAGATTCATTACTAGCTCCCCATACAACTCACACCACTGCATTTCTTTAAACTCTCTTCAATGGATTGAACTTCCCCAATTTCTGCTATCTTATCAATTTCATATACTACACTCTATTCTTTATAAACCCTCCTTCTATCCATCTCTATCTTCCTTAGTCTCCATCTACATCCTATCCCGGACCTTTCGTACTTCTAACCAACAATTACTTGATGTCTACCACCCAAAAAGGTCAGTAGGCAAACTACTCTACAAATACTCCCTTGCCCATGCTTGGAACAAACTTTCCCTTGACTTACGTTCAATCTCCCACACCACACACTTTAAAAATGAACTAAAAGCTTATTTTCTAAATTCCAGAACCTGCCCTTGCCATGACCTTACCTAGTCTTCCTTCCCTTTATGTACCCTCAAAGGACCATACTTAGTACCTCATTACACCTCTCTCTCCAATGTGTCTACTATGCATTTGCATAATTTTATACAAACAAAAAATGTTTATTGTTGACCTATTGAACTATATCAATGTAAAATTGTTACTTAGCTTCTTCTTTAACTTTATGCATGTAACCCAACATGTGTGAATATTTTTGCTATAACTGCTGTTATATCAATATTGTTTAAAATTGTACTTGTTTAAAATGTACTACTGGAGCTTTTCTCCTCGAGTCTCCACTGAAAATGGGCCACAAGCCCAGTTGGACAAACCCGGTTAACAAATGCCAATAAATAAATAAATAAAATATACTGGCACAACAATATCACAGAGTACTGCTTACATAGCAAAAGAGAGCATTTTGTGGATATTAAGCAGTCTCAATTCCATTTTGTTTAATATGTGAAAGATGCAAGAGACTGTTATATTTAACATTTTATTTATGGAAACAATGTTTCTTTCGAGCTGGGCTCCATAGAGGCATTGTTTTTTTATGGCTGATCAGGGTATTTCATTTGTTATAAGAAAGTGAGAAAGCAGGTACCCTAAAGCATCAAAAGGAATGTACAGTAGACTCCCTCTTATCTGGTCTCGCTGGGACCAGACCTTAGGTTGGATAGATGAATTGCTGGTTACTCAGAAAAAGCATACAAAATAGCATTTATATGTTATAAATCAGCTAGACTAACAGGATTTGTGTTAGTATGCATTTTCTAATGAATATGAAGTGTAAAACTCATATGTCTGTCATTTAGCCCAGAGCGGGAGAAAATGTTGTTCTTCTCTGTTGTCTTTTGCTAGGGCTATGACAGAAATTTGGTGGCTGGTTAAAGAGGAGGACAATTAAAGAGATGCCGGATTAGAGGGAGTCTACTGTACAAGGGCTGGAATAGCAACTGTGGCAGCATTCAACTATGTGCACCAAAGGATATTTTTCAGACTGGCAAATGTAAAACAGTCCAGATCTGTCTAAGTTGTATTCTGACATTCATTTGCAAGCTGACACCTTCTCTGAGACTGCAGCTCTGTAAGGTTTGTTCCCAAACTTATAACAGCACACAAAAATATAAGGGCCTTGTAGTCAAGAGTGGAAAAGTCACTGATCAATCTTTGTGCTATTATTTTGCTGTTGCATTAGTCCCAGTGAAAGATAATATCCCTTCCATCTGAGCTGTGTGCAAGGTATCTGCGTGTGGTCTTTGTATTTCTTGTACTCTCTCTTATTTCCACACAGAGAAGCTGTGCCACAGTGACCTACAGTACACTTGCTCATGTCATGCCATTCCACCATGCAGGAACTACATAGTGCTGCATCATCTGCATTTCTTCATGTAACAGTGAAGCAGCTGGGCATGATGCCCCATAGTACTGTAAGACAGATACATTTACTAAGGTCCTGCCACTGCCCATAGTTATTAGCCAGCAGCTAGGAAACTATACCCAGTATATAAGCAGAGCAAATGGTCAGTACTGTATCAGTATTTTTAAGTATTTACACTAGCCTTTTGCATTGATTCTCTTTCTAAATTCCTCATCAGGTTTAAGAGTCGTGGATGAAGATGATCATCTTTCTGAGTTCAGTGAAAAGCAAGAAGTTCTGGCAGCCATTTCTACCCCAAATATTGGTGCATCTCCTAGACCAGACAAGAAGAGTATAGATGGGGAAGATGAAACTGAAAAGCTACATGAGCCAGGTAACTGAATATATTAATACATATAGAATTAGATACTTTTGATGAAGTCATATGTGAGCTGTTCAGAAGTATCATCTTTTTACCCATGACTCATTCCAGTCAGTTACACAGTAGACTTAAATGAGATAAGGAGAAAAAAAAGTTGCAGTGTTACAACATATAGTAAGAATATTGAATAGAACAGCTGCGGGGTAACAGTATGACATGTTTAAGAAAAAAAAATATTGCACTGCATGCCTGCATGCTTTATAAAGATAATTTCATTTTCTTATCAAATGTTTACATTATTACATTGTTAAAGTGGTATAGTGACTATGTGTGTGTGTGTGTGTGTGTGTGTGTGTGTGTGTGTGTGTGTGTGTGTGTGTGTGTGTGTGTGTGTGTATATATATATATATATATATATATATATATATGGGTCTGCTGTTTGTCAAAAAATCACTTTATCGACAAACAGAAAGTCGAGCCACTTAAGCGAAAGTGCACTTCAACAAAAGTGCACTTTCACAAAAGCTGATTCACCGAAGCACAGTACAGTGGGGATAAGGAAACATATCCTTTTCCCCACAATAGTGCGATCTTGGAGTAAGTATATTTAAGTAGCGGGTTGTGGGGTGCATGGGGACTTGCCCTCCTGCAAAACTTTGTAATATTTATTTTATGTTTTTTTCTGATTCGTTGAATCGGCTTTCACGAAAATTCATTTTTGCTTAAGTGGGCTCAACTTTCTGTCAACAAAGTGATTTTTCGACAAACAGAAGTAGACCCATATCTATATATATATATATATATATATATATATATATATATATATACATACACATACATATGTGTGTATCTGTGTGTATCTCTGTGTGTGTGTGTGTGTGTGTGTGTATATATATATATATATATATATATATATATAATATGTATGTGTGTGTGTGTGTATACATATATATATATATATATATATATATATATATATATATATATATATCCCTATCAGATGATCGAGTTTTCAGAAAGTCTAAATTCATATGGTTGGGATCATATGATCAAGTTTCCGAAAACTTGAACATCAAAAAAGAAAAAAAGCACAAAAATCTAACCTTTTTTTTACATTTTTGCATGGGGGCAAGCCCACCTGTGCCCCCCCAAGTCCAACATTGCACTATAGTGAGAAACAGAGTAATTTTCCCAGTCCGCACCATATTGCGATCTCCATTCAAAACTTTTGAGTTTTCAAAAACTTAATTGTATGGTCCCAACTATATGGTGCTCTCCACACCCTTTGCAAGTTATATATACCAACTCTGACATCGCACTACAGTGAGATAAAGGGTAAATTTCTCAATCTACACAATACCGCAATCATTCAAAACCTTCAAGTTTTCAAAAGCTCAGTTATATGGTCCTGTCCATATGAATTTTGAGTTTCTGAAAACTCGATCATCTGATAGGGATCCATATATTTAGAGAGAGAGCACAAATTAAATTTTTTCTTAGTAAAAAATCACATTCACATTTAGAATTTATTATTTGCTAAAACCTTGTAGATTGATTGTATTACAGACAAAAACATATATTGTAATCTAGAAAAATGTTGCTTAAACAAAAATAATCAGTGACTGAATAATGAATAATTACAAATCAAAATAGTAATCATAACTTGGCAGCCCTTAATTTTAAGATACTAGGCATGGAAATGTTAGTATTTAAAATGTAGTAGCACTAACAATATACCTTCTAACATGAAAACATGTTAAACATTTTATTTTCTTTGTACTAGAAAAGGTGCCCATGCCACAGAGGTGGTGTGGAAGGGGAAGGCATGGGAGACAACACTGGAATACTGGGAGGCTTTGATAGGTAAAACTAAATGCTACAGTTAAACCAGGATTAAATAAATTAAATGATAGCATTTCTATGACTAGCATCTTAAAATTAAGGGTCGCCAAGTTATAATTACTATTTCTGTATTTCTGTTTTTTTTTAATTGCTGAACAGTATAATCAGATGACATGATGTTTGATCACATAACTGTATCTAGCTTCTAAATTTGTTTGCTGTATGTTTCCGATTCAAAGTCCTATATAGTCAAATATATACTGTTTGAAAATAACACACCTGGATCCAGACAGATTTTCAGTTATTGCCCACTCTTTTATAGCTGAAAGCAAGACCACTAATGGCAGACTGTCATACCTCTCAACTTATTTGCTGAAGAATTTTGGACAAAGCTAAAAAATAATAGGGTGGGGGAAGACAAAGGACCAAATTCAGGGATATTTTATAAATACTACACCAATTAATTTATAAAACCTGTTGTTCTATTAACTTTTTATCAAAATACATTTTCAGAACAGTAAGACCATGAAACTGTGATGTTTGGCATTATTGACTAACTGTAATCCTCAGTGATTTACTGAAAATCAAACATTTTTGAGGGACAGGGCAAAAATGTGTGGCAAAATCAAGAACAGTCTGCAAAATCAATGGCAGTTGAGAGCGGTATGAAGACTCTACTGATTTCTTCTCCAAATTAAGTTAGGTGACCACCCACATTTTCTTATAGCTACAATGTGTATCCCACCCCTTCATCAATAAACACCCTATGTAGTATATTACATGATGAAAAAAAAACACAAATGAGTCTAGGTGACCTAAACGTGTACTAAAATGAACTATACAAACCACAGATGAATATGTAAAGAGGATACTGGCCTTTAACTGCCTCTTGCAATTAGTAAAAGAAGAAACCTGGAATTATGCAGGTTATAGCTCCACCATTGATATTCTTAATGACAGATTTAGGCTGTGTGGCAGGGTATGTAGTCACCTCCTCTTTTCTTAATGTGGTCATTTCCTGATGAAAAAAAAAGTATGTAATTCAATAATTATTTACTGAGCGTCACAAAGCAGCACACTCCTCGTTCCTCTCAGCTGTAGTATTTTTGTACATTCTGATTCAGTCACAGTTTTTAGTAGAAGCATTTTGTTTGTGTGTGCACATGCATGTGTGTATTTAGTGTTACCTAATCAATCTATTTGACTCCTGCTTTTGCTTTGCCTAGCATGCTCCTCAATGGATTATATGATTGGAGGAGCAATTAGAATGATCAGATGACTCAGAGACTGAGTTCTACTTGGCAATATCAGTCTATGTGGAGGTGAAAAAATTAAAATAACAGATTTCATTGCTGTTATTACATTAATAACAATCAAGTGCTGTATGTTGTGGCATGGCTAGTCTCTCTGCATATTATTTGGTCTGCACTAGGTCACACTAGAGTCCTGCCGACTTGCCGGTTAAGTCAACCACAACAAATAGTTAAGTAATATATATTAACTGAAATTTAGGACCTCAACAAAGGTTTGAAATTGAAATAGAACTAAAAAAAAACAGTTTTATTTTAGCATTCACAAACTATGTATTTCTTACTACTATGCACTGAATTTCAGCTGTTCTACCCCACACTCCATCAGGTGCATCTTGGATTTGTCTCATTTGATTGGCAACAAAGCTTAGAGGTTTAAGTGTCTGAACTACTATCAAAATGCTAGGGAGTTTTATCATATCACCATAAGTCTAATTTCACTGTCACGCTCCACTTGCATTTTGCACGAGTTTGAAAAAAAAATCACTTAACCAGAACAGTATTCTCATATTGTTACTGAAAAGTGTACTATGTATCTAAAGAGTTATACCTGCTTAGCAAATGAATAAAATTCTATATACATATGTTTGTATTAAAGTGTATGCCCCAAAAGTGGACACGGTCTTAGCTCATCTCAGATGAAATGCCTTTTTTTGCCGATGATGCCAGTGTTAGTGTCACTGATGCAAGGCAACAATCCTGCATAATCAGCAGGGCAAGCAAAAGATAATAAGCACAACTGCAGAAAAGGTTATGTTAAAGCACATTTTCTGAAGCTGTACATGGATAGTCTGATGTGTAGTGAACATTTATTAGAGGGAAAAGTTTTTTTCTTATATTTAAGCCCTGCTTCCATCTTATGTACTATTCCTTCTTCCTGTGGTATTATCTTGCATTTGGTACAAAAAAAAAAACAGAACAGTCTTAATACAGCTATAGATTAGCACTCACTGTACTCACTTTTTCCCCTACTGGATTTGTTTAATGTCATAAATACATCATTTCTTGCTTGGTCTTTGGAGGCTTCTGTGCAGTATGTGCACATGTATAAAATAAGGCTGTATAGTTCACACTTTTGTCAGTTAATATGAGGTGGGGACTGTAGATGTGCTGCTTGTTACTGCTTTGACCTTAGTTAAGGGTTCAGTTCCTCTCATATTTGTTAGCTAAGATATAAATGTTTTATTCTCAGATAAAGAAGTAAGTTACATTTAGATTAAAGAGTGAAGGCTGCTTTGAGAAAAGAGTGGCTCTTCATTTCCCTTTCATTTTATGCAGACGATTGTGGTCCTGAAGGGTTGCTTTTGCTTTGTTTAATGCAGTACCCCTAGTCAGTGGAAGAGGTAAAGGCAGCCATGTTCACCTGGGCTTTTCGCAAATTCATTTCTCATACTTAGTAAATCCACTGCTCTATCAGCTTTGTTTCACAACAGTGGCATGTGGTTTGTATTAATTAGTGCAGTTTACAATGTACTTTGTTTCCATGTGGAAAAGGAATATGCATTTATACAATATTATTTACATTTTGCTTGTAACACCCTTTCCTATGGTTTAATGCTACGGGCAAAATGCACATGTAGCAGTTCTATAGTTGCATGCCACTAATCCAAAATAAGTTTATATTGTGGTACTGTTTAGACTCACACACTTGTTTTGCACAATGCAGAAATTATTCTGCAGTGATGTGTAAGGAGAGAGTACAGCTCTTGTCATGTTATATCATAAGTAGGCTGATCATCCCAGCTTCACAGATGGTTGAATACTGATCAACAAGTTGATTATATTTATCAAAGTGTGAAAACAGAAACAGTAAAAAAAGGGTCACTGAAGCTGCCAGTTTGGATAAAATTCAGTCACTGGCTAGTAATTACACTGCACGGATACTAGCAAAAAAAAAAATGGAGAACTTCAGAGAAAATCAACCAGAAAAAGAAGAAATAACTGTGGCTGGGAAGACTCCTGCCGCTGTTAAGCAAAAAACAGTTTAAGTTTCAGTTTGGAGTCAGGAAATGGCTTTCAATAATTGTGAGGAAAAAATAAATCAGATGTACTTAGAGGTGTTTAAAAGAAATTAAACACTGAAGGAACATATCCACTCAAACAGCTGTTAAGTTTCGGTAAAGTACTGCATGTTTACTTCTGTGTATGTAAGCCAGGGCATTCGGTTAGTTTGCTGATCTTCCTCCATCCCTTACTTGCTACCAGGACTTGCGTTTTCACTAAACAGTGCCTAAATTTATTTAATGATGTATCAGGATTCAAGTTGCTAGCTTGAACCTGATTTGATTTGATTTGATTTAATATAACTTGATTTATTGATTTCATGATTCAGAGACTGCCTTAGCTAAGCAGAAATGCTACACTATCCTATCACAAGAAAAGAAGGTCCCATAGTATAGTTTGCAAAATAATTGAGCTAATAATTTTTGTAAGTAACTGATTTTTAATTAAACTGCTTTTCACTGCAGCACGGTATGTTGTCTTTTCCTTGCATCTGTATCCTGATTTACCATTTAACCTCGGTGTCAAAATAAGAACCCGAAATAATACCCCACTTTAAACTATTAATGTTTAGAAGGTTACTGAAGGGAATGAGAAAGTAACTGTAAGTAAAACAGTTGTTAATATTTGGATAAAATATTTTATGATGTAAGTTGCATCTTATATCTCAAAGAAGTTTTTGCATGGTGTGCAGTCAGGGGTATTTTAAATGTGAGGTAGAGAGTCTTACCCAGGACTAGTGCACATGCTAAAGATGATAAAACAAGCAAGTTTTTAGTTGTAAAATCTGCAGAAGATGAAGGCTTTTCAGAAGCAAACTAAACATGATATGCTGCTATCTTCTTGTGATCTTGGGCTGCTGAGGTGAGTGTGAAAGTTTATTGATATGTGTAGAATTAAGACAGTAATTTCCCCTGTTTATACAAAAGTGGATATCTAAATTAATGTCCTTTCTTTAAGGTGTAGAGAGGCTTCAGATGTAAGACAAAGTAATGCAAGGCATGATAACTGCTAAGATATTTGCATCTGCAAAGTTGAGTTTTTTTTCCCATTAGTAAATGCTCTCAAGAGACAAAGTCTGCAGCCACAGTTAGTTGAGAAGTCAGTACAATGTGTTCTAAATTAACTTGTAAAAGATTCTTTCATGCATTTGCAAAAATGGTAGCTGTTTTCCTTCCCTCAATGCTGACAGGGTTTTCTTAGAGACAAGTTCTCTGTGGGTGCAAGCAATTAGTCCTTAGAGATCTGAGCATTCTGCGCACTCTTTGTTGAGAGAAATATAAAATTTAAAGGTACAGTGGCAAACAGGTCAATGAAAAATAAGTTTTGAAAATGTGTGAAGTAAATGAGAAGTAGTAGCCTTACCAGCAGTCTTAATACATTTAATAGAACAGTGCACATCTTTAGTTTATTTAAATGTATCCAGTATACTTTTCTTATTGTTAAATGTTAATATTTATTTAAGGCATGCAAGGTATATTTCACATTTGGGAGGGACTAGAGATAAAAGAATAGATAGCGATTGGAGTTTGTGGGAACACAGATTGTTACACGTGCTTCAGCATGGGTAACTTTAGTTTTTGATTAAGTAGTACCTGTCGGTACAACTCTTGATTTAGGGCAACTGCTTTTATCTGGAGGGATAGACTTCATTTTGTGATGTACATAGTTTTGTGTGTGTGCTGTAAGTTAAAGAGAGATGAGGGTTCTGAAAATGTATTTAGTTTTTTTGTTTGAGTGTTTTCATTGCAACAAAAGGTCATAAAATGTGACATAGGTTCAAATGGAGATGAGAAGAAGTAACTGTTTAAAATATCAACCTACAAAACACTGTCTGCATGTAAGCCAAAAGTTAGAAATATGCATTTAAAAGAACTGCCAAGTATAATGGATGTGAGAAATACCTTTCAAACATAATGGCTACTGTGTCTATGTTTTCATGGAATGTAAATGTCCTTACAGGTATAGGAAAATAGTACTGAATTATATTAAGAAATAAAGAGTAGAAATAACAATATTGCATAACACACATCTGGATAGAAATGAGCATATACATTTGAAAACTCCAGGATTTCTGGATCAACATGTCAAAATATTAGGGACAAATGAACTAATGCTGATTGCTAAAGGAATTCCAATAGTGATTAAAGTGGGGGGACAGAACAGTGATGGTGAATTGTGGTAGTAAGGGACTGTTGGCAAGGGAAAAGGATAATATCCCCCAAGGTACAATACTTTGCTTAGACTGGATAGAATTTATATTTCACAAGACCAAGTGCATTTAATTAAAAACTTCAACACACATCCAGTAACTATTTCAGACCATGCACTGATAAAGATGCAGTGTAATGAAGTGAAAATGAGACACTGGTGCTTTCCTATGTGTTAAAAAGAGAGAAATTTAAGGAATGGGTAGTGGAAGTTATTTAAGAGTTATAAGTGAAGATAGACATTTCTTCAAAAGAGATAGCTAGTGAGTGGGAGGCAGTGTCAATGGTGTTTAAAAATAGGAAAGAAATAAAAGATAAAGTTATGGGAAAACAGTAATAGGAATTTAGAGGGACTGACAATGTTTAAGGTATTGCAGAATAAGGGGGATATGACAAAGCAAGAAGTGAAGCAGTTGCAGAGGTCTGAAGGGAAGATAAGAGAGTATTTGGGTTATATGCACGAGTTTAGAATGGATACTGTTAAGCAACTACTTTTGATAATCTCAGAGCTCAAAACCTTTTTAGCAAAATTACTTTGGCAATAGAAAGTAGAAAGGGTTGTCAGCAAATTTAAGGAACCTTTGACAACAAAAATTGCCAGAGATCTTGTAGAGATATTAGAGACATTCCAGAAATTTTAAGATTTTTTTTAAAGCAAGGGAATGTGGAAACCAAGAAGAGCCACACATGGAAATATTAGTGGAAGGCTTGATTATGCCAGTGTTAGAGGAAACTGTGGTTCAGCATTTAATAGCTAAGACAGGAAGAGATAAGATAAAAATGGTGATGAATAATTGGTTCAACATTTAATAGCTAAGACAAGAAGATATGAGATAAAAATGGTGATGAATAATCAATAAACATTGAAGTCTCAGGGAACAGATGTGACAGGAAGAGAAAGTGATAAGGATCTGGAAGGTTTTGTTTAACAGTATTTTAAAAAAATGGGGAAGAGAGCCCAGCATCTTAAAAAAAAGCTTTGGTGGCTGTATTACCTTACAAGAGTAAAGACCTCCAAACCCAGCTTTATATAGACTCATTTCAATTTTAAAACATGATTATATTAGCTCAGAAAATGGCAAAGCTGTTGCCCAAATGTATATATATGGATCAGTGTTGTTTTGTGGAGGAGAGGCAAGCATTTAACTGCATTAATAGAACAGTGATGATGCAGAGGGAAACAGAATTTAAGAAAATACTTCTCTTGTTATTGCGTGTTGATGCAAAGAAAGCATTCAACAGAGTCTGCTTGGATTTTGATTAATTGATAATTAATTAGGAGGATATATGAAGTGTCAGAGTAAAGGTGGGAGGTTTCCTCTCTGAGAAGCTATGTTTTTTAAAGACCTCTATTAAATTATCATTTAAGACACAGGCAATCATTCATTAATATAAAAGAAAACAAACCACATTATCATATTTCTGGTTATGTACATTATGAATCACATACGTTCTTTTTTATAACTATCATTAGTCCTATATTACATATATTGTTCAATTCTTGCCGTCACTTAAACTTTGCTTCTCCTCCAGAACATTATTCTGCATGTATCGTTTTTAATATTTCAAACAATTTCCATTTATTTCTTTGTGATTTGCTCCTTCCTTTTTCTAAAGATCCCACTTTTATGTGTTATATCTCTGTTACAATATTCAATACCACAAATACAGTTGGTTTAAAGTTTGATTTCCATTTTCTCGTAATTGCTTTATTGGCAGCACCAGAAATAACTTTAACAAAGCCTTACTATGTCTAGGCAATTCAGATCATTTGTCCCAGTCCAAAAGAATATTTTCCTTAGTTACACCCATTTGCTCACCTAATATTTCTGAGTACTCTGTATGGAATTTTTAAAGTCTACCAGCTCATTACAGTTCCAAAACATATGTTCCCCATTACCTCTTTCTTCACTATCATACCTCCAACATTTGCCATCCACCTGAGGAAAAATTTGTTGAAGTCTGCTTGGGGTATAAAAATACCTATGGAAACATTTCCAGGAAAATCCTAAACCTTCTATACTTTGTTGTATGTTTGGGAGCCATACATATATCCTCTCATTGCTCCCTTGCAATTTGCTTATTCAGTCTCTCTTCACAATATTTGCTAAACTCTTCTGATCGATTTTTATAGGGCTCATGCAATATTTTATATACCTTACTAATTATCCCTTTAACAGCAGCCTCTGTTTTAGATTCAGCTAAGAACTCTTTCACTTAAGATTCCCCTATCCCTTTCTCTTTACTTATATTCTGATTTCAGTCCCTATCAGGCTGCAGTCCAAATATCTGTTTGGCCTCATCCCATTCTATTACCTTTCTCTGTCTAGTTATTTGCTGCCAACACCTTGGTTTCTTCCCCAGTTTTCTCAAATAAATTCCAGCGACCACTTGCCTCTTCTCTGGACCATTTCTTGCAGTCATCTTTATCTGCAAAATCTCCTTTCTCCATTCTCATATTGGCTTAGTTCTCAGAATACATTCTAAAACTTTATGAATGTAATATTCTGTATGACTGTTATTCCCCTCAAGGGTTTACATCCAAAATCCACCTCTCTCCTTATTACTTGAATATCATCCCCTGCTTCATCATCATCCCTTTCCACTTTGAATTATAACTTTCTGCTTGTGTTTTAATATATAAATCAGTCACTAACTCCTCCTTAATCCAAAGAAAGCAAACAACTCTAATTTCTTCCCATATCACTTACCCATGATGAACATTCCTTTAAAATCACACCTCTAAACAATACATCACTTAAAGTAGTGTCCCATGCAAAACTGCTGAGGACTACAATAGATCACAACCTGAACTATAACCTCCACATACATAGCAAATATAAAAAATAAATAACCAGTAATACTATATATAGCCAAAAACTTCCTTACTCCTTCTACTAGAGTCACTCTTTCCACTACATGCCTACAACTCTCTATTATAAGGTTCTCCCTACTTGACTAACCTTCAAGCCCCTAAACTTTAAACTAGAGCAGTGTAACAAGGTAGCTACATCTGCGGCTAACACAAGTTACAGAACACATCACTCGTGTGCACTAAAAACTCTTAAATTGGCAAGAATTATCTCACCAAGTAAATTGCACTCTATTTTTCTTAACACACAGAACTATATTTAAACCCACTTCTTGCCCAGCTATAAGTGTAATTTTCCACCACTACCTCCAAAACTGTCACCTTCAATGTTCTGACAAACATCAACTTGTCTTCTATATGCCTTACAAAGATTGTGGTTAAAGTCTGTACTTGCACTGTGTAGCAAAGATCTGGAATATGATCTCTGCACCAATCAGGGCAATACATAGCATTCATTTATTTAAGCTGCAAATAAAAGAAAACTCCTGTCCGACTCCTAGCTTAGTACGTGCTGGTGTCCTGGTTAAAAAATTCAGCTACTCCTTCTCTAATACCTGTATATACTCTATTTCTCCTTTTCATTGTTTTTATTTCTCTTACTCCTATTCTTACTCTTATCCTTGCTTTTGCTCTTTATTTCTTTCTTCTCCAATGTCTGTTCCATTTGCTACCTCAAACAGATACTCTCCTCACCTTACTCTCCTCTTCCTTATCCACTGTTTGAATGTTCCATTCTAATATTTGCTTTAGGAATGAGTAATCAACTTTTGAACGTATAATATCAACATGTTTTAATGATGCTTAACACTATTTCATTTTATTTTATTTTAATAATGACACGTATATTAATCTATATGTTATATGTCTATTAGTATTTGAATTAATCTGGGTATTTACACTATATTGTATTATTTATGTCAGTTGTGATCTGTGTATATGTATTTTCTTATGTTCCTCATATTGATCACTGCTGCAGTTGCCTTAGCTATATGGATTATATTCTGCCAAGGATATAACAGCCAGCCAACATCCACAGCTTCAGGGCACCTTCCATGTGCCCAAATTGTCTGGCAGCTCTAGCTGAACTGACTAAAGACAAGTTTGGGTGTGAAGCTCTTCAGAGCTTTACTGCTGTGACCAATACACTCTTCTGAGCTTTTCTGTGATCAACTGTTGGCCTGTGTTTTCCCTTGCTATTCAGGTAAGTTTCCTATATGGAAAAAACTTCCATGCTCTTAATTCTACTGTTGTTTTATTACATTCTTCTCAAGAAAAGTGTTTTTAAAGCTTGGAGTGTTGTGTTTTAGTGGACTGTATTGAGACTGTAACATATTTTTAAACAAAGCACTCATTTATTCTTTCAGTTTAAAAGTAGTGTAAAGCAACTGAATACATTTTTTCTGTGGAGAAATTGTGCTTGTTTTTCTTTTGCGAGGCTGGCATAGTGTTTCAGAGTGCTTTTTACATTGTTTTTCCTGTCAACAAAATTATTTTTTGTGGTCTAGTAGTGTATACTTTTTTGTGGTCTAGTAGTGTATACTGGCAATTGCTGCTCCTGTTCCCCAGGAAAGAGGCACCATTTTTGTCTTGACCATGAAACAGACTAATGATTCAACAGTCTGACCTTCTTCCAGCCGCAAAAAAGAAAAAAATTAGCAAACAACCTTGGCCATCACAGCAGGCTAGTAATTTGCCACAGGTGGGTGAATCTACTTTGGCCATTTGTTGTACCTCAGACCACTAATCTTTCACCCTGGATCACTTTGGTGTGGCACCCACAGCCACTGTGGACCAGGAGTTAGCCACATCCTCTGCGGCTGTTGTAGTCGCCTCAGTAGACAAGGGAGAGTCACTCTTGCTGGTCCTTGGTCCTATGAGAGGAAACAGGAAGGTCTCCCTGTTCCATCAGATTGCCTGGGAAGTTTTTGCCAGTAATGACATGGTTGGCTAAGACACAGAAAACCTTGCAAGTATCTACTTCTCAAATTTCTTTGGCTAGATGTAGTTTACTGGTTTGGCTTAGGGTTTAATTTAGACTATTGATCCTTCTTATAAAGTAGTTTCTGAAAGAAGAATTCCTCTTTTTCTGAAGAGATTCAGGTGTGATGAAAGGGGCAAGCTGATCCATGGAATATCAATGATTTTTTCAGCCCTCCTTTTCCAAATTGTCCAAATGAGCTTTTATTGCCTCTTCCATTTTTTGCAAAAATACAGGATAAACAGTCTTATCAAAATTAAAATCAACATATGTTTAAGAAGAAATGGCAAGGATGATCCAAAAAGAAAACTCAGATCTTCCGCAATCAAGGACAGACCAGCAAGTCTGAATGACCCCCCTCATCCTGACCCCTTTTTACTTCCAGAAAGTTTGGATCTCTGTTTTTCTCTTTAGAAACAGATTGTTTCAGACAAATGGGTTCTGAAATTCATTCATCAAGGTTACAGATGACAGTGGGGAAAATAGGGAGTCATTCCTCATCCTCCATATCAGACTCTTATGTTTCTTCCTGTCCTTCATTACATGCTGTTCCAAGGAGTGATAGAACCAATTCCTTCTTTTCGAGTGGGGAAGCGTTTTTATTCAAGAATGTTCCTACTGCCAGTGAAAGAAAATACTTGGAGTGAAAGAAGATACTTGGAGACCAGTTGTATATCTTCCTTCCCTAAACCTGTTTGTGATAATGTCCAAAGTTAAAATGATGTCACTTCACAATCCATTCATCTCTTCTTCCTATTTCAAGTTTCCTGGTAACAGGAGACTAATAAGAATGTTTATCATCACATCCCTATTCATCCAGACTTCAGACATTTTTTAAGGTTCTGTGTGTCTGGATCACATTATCAGTTCTCTGCCTTACCTTTTGGACTATCCACTGCACCAAGAGTGTTCCCAAAGTGTCTAGCTCCAGTTATTATAGCTCATTGCAGGCTATAGGGTGTCCACATTTTCCCACATTTAGATGACTTGCTTATCTTTTGCAGAATCTTTTTCAAATTGTTAGGAATCTTTCTCCTGGATTAGCTTCTACACAAGGCTGGATTCCATGAGAACATTCGAAAGTCTTTTTGACTCCTTCACAAAGGATTGTGTTCTTGCAATGTCAGTTCAAAGAGATTTTTTTCCATATGAAAAAATAGATATTTATATAGATCAGTTTCTAAGGTTTTCCTCTCAGACTTCGGTCACTGCGAGGGAATACCTTCATAATATCCCTGGCAAGACTCCACATGAGAAAGATACAGTAGTATCCAAAATCTCTTTGGTCCCAGCATCAACACCCTTTATCTTGGTTCCCTATTAAAAGACTGAAGACGCGCATCTTGGTCGAATTTAAAAGCCTGAAACTGCAAAATATAGAAGCGGCTGTTTTCGGCACTGTAGTGCAGTCTCTGAGTTGGTATATTTAAGTAGGGGGGGTGTGGCGGGCTAAGCTCCCCACTTAATGTAATGTTTGAAGTGTTTTATTTAAATTTTTTTTTGTTGGAACAGCGATTTATTTCCTTAGGAAAACAAATCACTGTTCTGACCATTCAAAATTGTAAGCTTTCGCTTACATAGGGTCGATTAATCACTGTTTGCTTTTTTACGCATTCGGTGATCTAATATAGACCCTTTATCTTTTCAAATTCCAGTACTGGTATTTGTCAGAGTAAAGCTCTTATGGTGGAGACAGCAGATATCCTTAAAGCCAGGTGTCCCATTCTTCCTCCATACTCAAAAGCAGTCAATCACCACAGACACTTTGGACTTTGCTTGGGGAGCAGTTTCAGAAGGAATAAAAGTCCATGGAGTGCGGGGCACCAAAGACAGATGCAAGCACATAAATATCAAGGAGTTGGTTGCCCTGATCCAAGGCACTAAACTCTCTGAACCGTCTTTGGTCCCTGGGACCTCTTGAAGTAGTTACAGGCGCTACCACAGTCATGTGTTACATCAGCAAGCAAGGAGGAACCTGTTCATACCCTTCTTTGCAAGACTAGCCATGTTAGTTTGGGGCATAGCTTCACAACGCATTCTCATTCTTTAGGTATTCCTCATTCCGTCAGAGCAAAACTGTGTAGCAGACAAGCTGAGCAAGACCAGGGTTGACCCTCATGTATGGAAACTAGATCAGGAGGTCTTCCAAGACTTTATCCATCTTTGGGGAGTTCCTCAAATTAGACCTCTTTGTCTCCTCTCTGTTCAATCAGCTGGCAAGATTCTGTTCCAGGCCTCCATGCAAGAAGACCTGGAAAGACAGATGCATTTTCCTTTCCTTGGAGAGGAATGTTCCTGTATGCTTTTCCACCATTACCACTAATATCAAGGGTACTTCTGAAGATTCAGAAGGAATCCCCCAAGATCATTGTACTGACTCCCTTCTGGCCCAGGCAACCATGGTTCTCCCTTCTTTTAGAAATGACCAGGGACTGTTATTACATAGCTTCCTCATAGACTGGACCTAGTCACACAAGAACAGGGGTGTTTGATACATCCCAACATCAGTCATCTTCAGTGTACTGTCTGGATGATAGGGTCTTGTTTCCTTTTAGGCACCTATTTACCGAGAATCTGCAGCTGGTACTAATAGAGGCAAGAAAGCCTAATACTAGAAAATCTTATTTTAGCAAATTCAAAAGGTTTTCTAGTTGGTGCTAGCAACATAACCAGCACCCATTTAGGGCTAGTTGCTTGCTGGTTTTATTATATTTGTATGAGTTATATTTATTATTGTTTATTATATTTGTGAGTTAGTATCCTTTGTCCTTCTTATTCCTCTATCAAGGTTTACATATTGGCCATTTCAGCATGTCTGCCCATGGATCCTCCTTTTTCAAGACAGTCTCATGTCAAAATGTTTTTGAAAGGGATTTTGCATAAGAGGTCTCCAAGAAAACTGTCTGCCTGTCCTTGGGATCTTAATTTTATGTTAGAGAAAGTAACCCTTGCTCCATTTAAACCAACTAATCTGGATGAATTGAGGTTCTTAACATGGAGAACAGTTTTACTGATTGCTCTGACTTCTGCTAAAAGGGCATCTAAGTTGCAATTTCTTCTGTGTCTAATGTGGTGTTTGAGTTTACTTTACGCCAAACTGTCTATTTCCCTGTTTTATTTCCTGAACCTAAAAATGAGTGAGAAGGGATAACTCCATACCTTAAATGTCTGCAGACAACTTTGGTCCTATCTTGACAGAAATAAATCTTTCAGATCTTCAGATCAATTTTTCATTTCTTGTGAAGGTAAATAGAATGGACAACTTGTGGCTTGGAAAGGGTTGCATTCTAGAAGTATTCTAGATGGTGCTGCTTGGTCCTCAGTACATACTTTTACAAAGCACTATAAGCTTGATTCCTTCTCTAGGTTTAGGTCAAGCTTTGATAGGACCATTCTCCAATGGCTCATGGGCTCATCTCCTTCCCCCTCTCAAATGTAGTTAGCTAAGGTAATCTACTTATATAGCTAAGACTAGTGAAGTAGTGATCAATATGATGAACATAGTATAGTTAAGTTGAACCTGCCATAACAGTAGATGTTCAAATGATCACTGCTGTGGTAGCCACTCCGCCCATCCTCCTCTGGGTTTTTTTGGTATGTTTCTTATGCCATGCTGTGGACATTTATTTTTTATTGTCCTTAGCAATGTCCTTTCAAGGCTCTGCTTCCCTCTGTCTGTTGGCAAGAAAGGTCTGAAGGGTTTCGTACCCAAACTCATCTTTTAGTCAGCTTAGCTCAAGCTGCCTGACAGTTTGCGAGCATGGAAGGTACCCTGAAGCTTTGCAAGCTGGCCAGCTCTTATATCCTTGGGGCAATATAACCCATAGACCTAAGGCTACTGCAGCAGTGATCATTTGAATATCTACTGTTTTGTTAAGTTCAGCTTACACAACTGTATTTTCTTTTGTTTGTGGAGCTTTTCTCCCCGGGCCTTCACTAAAAACATAAAATTATCCATTCGGACTTTCCCAGTAAACAAATGTCAGTGAATTAATAAATAAAGGTGATATATTGTTGGATACAATGTATGTGTGCATAAGGCAATAAGATTCAAACCTGGGTCCTTAGATTTTTTTTTTTTTTTACATCTTTTTACTCTTGTTGTCTGTCATCCATCAGCCCCCTCCTGGCAAATTGGCCCATTTGTAGGGTTGACCTTGAGGGATCATCATGTAGACCCCCATTGGGGGCAGTTCATATTTTTCCTTTTCTCCCTAGCTGTGTCTGCAAAGAACATCCTGATGTTTTGGCAAGGTATGTACGCTGCAAACATCTCCCTCCTTCCCCAGAGCACAAGTTGTGATCTTCTATGTCTCCACCAGGGAGATCATACAGCCCGGTGTGTCCATGAGTGACCATGCACCCTCCACACCCCTTCATTCTTTTTGTCTCTGGCTGTCTCCTCTAGTGCTGGAGACATGTATTTGAATCTAGGTTATCTGAGTTGCATTAAGAGCTCAAGTTCTCTAGATTTGGAGTTCTGTTTATTTTAATCGATATGCAAGAGCTTTGAATTAATCATCTGGATATTTCATAGTTTCATAGTTTCATAGTATAGTACTAGGCTATCTGCCCTGGGGCATTTGTAAGTCTAGCCATAGTGATGTGGCTTTTGCCACCCCATGAAATGGTACAAAAAATGTACAGAATAAATGTAGAATACTGTGCCTCTGTCTAGTAGTGACAGAGATGTGACCCCTGGGGTAAAATTACTATCTCCCATCCACTCATCAAGATTTCTCTTGAAGAGAGTCAGTGAGGGGATCTGACTAATACGAACTGGGATCTTGTTCCAAAGCATGGGAAGCCTCTGGGTTATGAATCTATCCCTCCAGCATGTCCTATTCATACTTGTGCCGAGGTTTAAGTCTTTAGCTCTCGTGGTCCTGATGGATTTGGATTTTTTGAGGTGGAGCATGTCCATCAGATCCTGATTGGACATGGCCTTGTACGTCAGGCAGAGATCACCTCTGAGCAGGCGGTATGCTACTGAATAGAGCTGAAGTTTCTTTAGTCTGGCAGAATAAGACATATGTTGGAGACCCTTGATCCTCTTGGTGAGGTACTTTTGTGGTCTCTCCAGCTGTTGCAAATGCCGGGTGAGGTACATACCAAATGGGGCATTGTACTCAATCATGGGTCTGATGAGGGAGGAGTATAGGGGTACAATGACATCCTTGGATCTGGATGTGAATCCCTTCTTGATGAGGTGTGCAAGGTAGAATGTTTTTCTAACCACTTTGGTAACGTGGGTGTCAAATGAGAGGTCACTGTCGACTTGGGTCCCTAGGTCTCTGATTACTTTTTCTGTACTCAGTGGGTTGCTGTCTATGTGATAATTTGTGGGTACTTTGTTTTTCCCAAAGGGGATGACTATACATTTTTTGGCATTTAGTTTAAGGCCGTGACTCCGGCACCAGTTGTCCGTTTCTGTGAGGCCTTTTTGTAGGATGTATGTTTCCGCTGGTGTATCGACTATGGCGCCTAGTTTGCAGTCATCTGCGAACTTTGTCAGCCACAGCCCTCCCATGTTTGCTTTAACATCTGAGAAATAAATGCCGAACAAGAGGGGTCCCAGGACAGATCCCTGTGGGATACCACTTGTGACTGGCTTTGAGTCTGACATTGCTCCAGCGATTTTAACTTCATGTGTTCTGTCCTTTAGCCAGTTTGAAACCCATCTAGTGACATAAGGGTTTACGTTTAAGCTGTTGAGCTTATCTATGATGCCTGA
Organism: Protopterus annectens; assembly: GCF_019279795.1. Lineage (NCBI taxonomy): Eukaryota > Metazoa > Chordata > Ceratodontiformes > Protopteridae > Protopterus > Protopterus annectens. The sequence continues at coordinate 1,807,317,090 of NC_056741.1, forward strand.
GTGGGGTATTGTGTCGAAGGCCTTAGCCAATTCCAGGTAGGCTGTATGGACTGCTTTGCCCTCGTCAATGGCTCTAGTGACTGTTTCGAAAAAGTCATCCAGGTTCAAAAGGCAGGATCTGCCCTTTACAAAGCCGAACTGGGTGGGGTCAAGTGTCTGTAGGTCCTCTATGTCTCTCTTTATGAGTTCCATAATGATTCTTTCCATAGCTTTGCAGACCAGGCTGGTTAAGCTTATGGGACGGTAGTTTCCAGGGTCTGTAGAGGCACCCCCTTTGTGGAGTGGGACCACTGTTGCTGTACGCCAGTGTTCAGGTACATATTCCGAAGTAAGGCTAAGGTTAAATAGCATTTTTATGTGTGGGTTTAGCTCCTCTTGGAGTTCACGTAACACGCAACCCGGGATACCGTCAGGTCCCATTGATGCTGTGTTTTTAGCTTTGTTTAGGGCAGTTCTCACTTGGACATCTGAGATGACAGGGAGATTACATTCAGCTGGGATAAGTATTTCTTCTTTTGGGGTGAGGGAGGGAGGGGAGAAATTTGCACTGAACCTGTCAGCCAGAATGTTGGCAATATCTGTGGGTTCAGTGTATTTTTTGTTGTTGTGAACCAACTCTGAGCATATCTGAGGGTTTCCGCCTAGGTTTCTAACATAGCTGAAGAAGGCTTTGTGGTTATCTTTAGTGTCCTTAGCGATTTTTCTCTCAAAGTTGGCCTTGGATGTTTTTATGAGAGAACGTAGTTTTCTGTTAATGTTGATCAGAGATGTCTTCCTTCATGGGATTTTGCTCTGACGTGCAGTAGCTTCCTTCTTTTGTTATACAATTTGTTAATGGCTGAGGTCCACCAGACAGGACGCTTGCCTTTGGTGGAGAGGGACTTGGATTTATTTGGGATTGCATGATCCATGCATTCTTGGAGATGTCCATAGAAAGCATTTGTGAAGGATTCGGCATTGTGGGATGTGGTATCCACTGGCATAGTGGGCTTAAAGGATACCATCTCAGTCTTAAGAAGAGTGAAGTCTGCTTTTGAGAAGTTTTTCACTGTGGTCTTTTGTGCTGGGGTGGAGGTGGGATATGTATATCCAGGGTGATTAGTTTGTGGTCAGATCTCACTAGTGAGGGGTATACTTCTGGTGTGGAGCATTTTGTCCCCATGTTTGTGATGATCAGGTCTAGTATATTATCTCCCCTAGTGGGAGAGGTGACTAGTTGTTCCAGTGCATTTGAATTTATAAATTCCAGGAACCTTTGGGCTAGGGTGTTAGGGCTAGAATAATGTACCCAATCTATGTTTGGGTAGTTGAAGTCTCCCAGTATGATGGTATTTTGTGATACATTCATATCCTCCAATGTCTTCAGGAAGGCTGAGTGGGGTTCTTGAGATTGGAGGGTGGTCTGTAACACCAGTATGATGGTATTTTGTGATACATTCATATCCTCCAATGTCTTCAGGAAGGCTGAGTGGGGTTCTTGAGATTGGAGGGTGGTCTGTAACATGATTGGAAAGGATATTTTTTATGATATTTTATTATGATTCCCGTGAGAATATTCCTAAAGATCTCAGAAATCATATGTGAAACCAACATTTATTAATTGTAATTGTTATAGTTTTTGGCTCCTCTGGGAAAGAAAGTATTTGTACATTGGTAAAATTTACAATTTGATAAATTAGTACAGCAGTGGAAAAACATCATGTTCCTTAATTTATATCTTATTAATACCATAGAAAAGAAGCATGCTTAAGTATTTTATATATTTTATTTTATTTATTTATTGCATTTGTTTACCAGGAAAGTCCACTGGGCCTAAAAGAAACCATTTTCAGTGGATGCCCGGGGAGAATAGCTCCGGCAAGAACACAGCAAAAAATATAACATTAATTGGTACATAAGTAGAAACGGTGTTACATATAGTGATTACAGTAATATATACATAAAAGCAGGAGTTTAGTTGGTTTGATTACAGCAATATATACAGTAATATATACATAAAAGAAGGATTCTATTTGGTTTGATTACAGTTATATATATATGTGTATGTATATATATATATATATATATATATATATATATATATAAATATATATATATATATATATATATACAGAATAGATACATAAAAGCAGGATGCCAGATGAATTCAGTCAGAGAGATTTTGCCAAAATCCCATGCCCGGTTAACTGTATCAAAGAAAGGGAGGAGGACAGTAGTGGTGCTGTATCCTGGTCTGAAACCATGCTGCGTGGGTGATAGAATTTGGCTTTAAAGCAGGTGGTTGAGAATTTGGCCATGGATACATTTTTTCCAGTATTTTAGAGATGGGTGAGAGAATTGCTATAAGCCAAAAGTTTGTGGTGTCTGTGTTGGTGCTGCCTTTGTGGAAGGGGAGAATGAATGCTTTTTACAGGATGTCTGGGACAAGGGATTCTTTAATCAATCTGTTAATGAGTATGCTGATGGGATAAGCTACAGAGTTTGCAGCTAGCTACAGGAAGTGTGGGGGTAGATTGTCAGGGTTCAGACTACAGGGTTTTAGCTTAAATAAAAGTTTTTTGTATTGTGGCGGTGGGAATGGGGAAGAATTTTAGGATGTAGTCAAGGGTAGGATTGTTTTCTGGGATGATTTGGTCATTAGCTGTCTTGTTGGTGGTGGTGTTAACTGTAGGAAAGGTTGTGGTTAGGTTAGCTGTAGTGTCAGTGAAATAGCAACTGAAGAGGGTGGCAAGTCCGGCAGGGGTTTTGTGTGGGTCACAGGATGGGTTGCTTTGAGAGTTTGGATGTAATAGTTGGTTGATGGAGGACCAGAATTTTTGGGGGATTATTTTTATGTTGGTTTTGTAGGTGTAGCTGTCAGGGGATACCAGACTTCCTGTGGAAGGGGAGCTGGGAAAGTTTACAAAGAAAGATTTGAGACAAGCTCTGCTCTCAGACCATACATTACAAGGCTTGAGGGACGTAGCTAGGGAAGTGCCTGATTCTCAGTGAAAAGGGGATTTTGTATCCTGGAACAAAGGGTTAGTGTACAGACAATGGACCCCTGAGGGAGGGATAGAGGGTGAGAGAATACAGCAGTTGGTAGTGCCCAGAGCCTACCATCTGGCACTTCTAGACATAGCCCATGACATTCCTTTTGCACATCATATGATCATAAAGCATACCAAGAGATGTATTATGCATAATTTTTATTGGCCTGGGATTGCAAGGGATGTAACAGGGTACTGCAGGACCTGTGAGCAGGTCCAAAAAGTAGGCAAGGTTGGAGACAAAGTCAAAGCTCCTTTGGTGCCTTTGCCAGTGATTGAGGACCCATTTAAGAGGTTAGCTATGGATATTGTAGGGCCTCTGAGTACCCCAAGTTCCACAGGGAAGAATTACATCCTATTGGTAATAGATTATGCTACCAGATACCCTGAGGCAGTGGCTCTGTCTTCCATCGAGACAGAGAAGGTGGCAAATGCTTGGCTAGAGATTTTCAGTAGGGTAGGTTTCCCAAGAGAAATAATGGATATGGTGCCAATTTTATGTCAGACCTGCTGGCTTGTCTGCGGAAGCACTGTGGGGTGAAGCACCTAAAGACTACCCCCTACAATCCCCAGACTAATGATCTGGTGGAGAGATTAAACTCTACACTAAAGACCATGCTAAAGGCTTTTGCAGCCCAGATTATGTGAGAGTGGGACAAATATTTGCCTCATCTGCTGTTTGCATACAGAGACGTACACAGAAATCCTTAGATTTTTCACCCTTTCATTTGTTATATGGGCATCGTGTGAGGGGACCTCTACCTTTGATTTGTGATGAGTGGGAGGGTGTGTGAATCTCACAAGGAGTCTGTTGTGACTATGTCCTAAACCTCAGAACAAGGCTTAGGAAGCTCATGGGCTTGGCCCAGGAGAACCTATCAGGAGAACAGCAGCAGAAAAAGGTCTACTATGACAGGAATACTCGAGCCAGAGAGCATGCTGTGGGGCAGCAGGTGATGGTTCTCATTCTTGTCAGACACAATAAGCTGCAGGCAGCTTGGGAGGGATCCTTCAAGGTGGTAAGGAAGGTCAGTAATGTTAAATACATGCTAGAACTGCTGGGCAGGAGGCAGGGGCACAAATTGTACCATGTTAACATGATGAAACATTACCATGACAGGGAGGCCCTTGCACTGAGTATTAGCAGTAGGAGGCAGGTGGAGTCTGAGAGGAATCTATGGCTACAGAGAGCCAGCGAGCAAAATCCCAAGTTACTATGGCGTAGCCTAGGGTTGCAGGCATATGATATGACAGTGCAACACTGTAATGGGGTCACAATGCAAAGGCAGATGGAATCTCAAGACAGGGTATGTAGTAATGTATTCCCAGATAGGCTCATTCTTCTCAAGCAACGTTTCTCAAGGGGCACTTGAAAAACTAGTCTGAGTGTTTGAAGGGGAAAGAGATTTTTTTTCCTCAAATATTTTTTTTTTATTTTCAATTAAAATAACATTTACATAATATTTTTAAATACCATTTTAAACAACTGTATACAATATTTACAATAGCCTGACTTTCAATTATATACACTGTACGTTATTAAATATAGAATTAACAGATCAGTTATCAGAGATACAATATTGATTATTGCAGAGTGTCCAACAAAGATATAACTTTCTTCCAAGGATTATTTATCAGTGGCCTGGGAAAGATTCGTAGTTCTTTGATTTTTATTTCCATTGATGCAGTTGTCTTCAGTAAAGTGTAGAATTCTTCCAAGATCGGGAGTGTATTTGAATTCCACCTTCTGGTTACACATTTTCTAGATATAGCAAGTATTGTCCATAACAAGTATATATTTGTCTTATTCAGGTAGGGACCTTCATTTACATTTAGTATAATCAATACTTTACTTAAGGTAAAGGATTCATTAAATAAAGCTTGTAAAAATGATTGATTCCATTCCAATATGATTTAATTTTATTACATTCATAAAAATATGAATCCAGTCTGCTTTATTTGACTTTTCACACCTCCAGCAAAAAAACATATGTAGTAGTACGGATCTTTTTAATTCTATCTGGTGTTAAAAATGTTCTATGTAAGTATTTCCAGTTAAATATTTTCCAGTATTGTGTGTTAGAGGTGTAATTAACTGATAGTAAGATGTTAGTTTTAATTTCTTCTGTTAACTGAAATGACTGACCTTTTGTTAAGAACTGCCAGTATGATGGTTTGGGAATTGTTTTACATGTTATTAACTCTTTATATAGATTTGAAATGGAATTTTTCTTTTCACAACTATTACATATAAATTCATACAGAAAACTTATTAGATTTGGAATTATCTTTAAATGAGGAATTTTTAATTAATCTGCATAAGTGTGTACATTAGAATGCTTTGTAAGGTTCACCAATCCTGTGTTGGAATACTGTAGGCAGTTTTTATCATGTATATCTAAAATATTTAATTTATTTACACATTAAAACCAGCATAAGAATCCATTTTGTTCCCAGGAGGTTATTGTTTCCCTATATATTTTGTGAGGAAAGTTCTTAGTGATGGTAAATGAGGTTAAAATCTCAAACCAAAGTTTTAGATCTATGTTTGCATTGATAAGTTTCCTAAAGGAATTGATGTAATGATTAATCAGTGTTGTTTTAGAAGGTCATGTTGTATTATATTGTATACTTATGCATAGTATGTACCAGGGTTTGTTTGATTTGTCTACTATTTAAAATTTTTTAACAGATTAAATTCATTTGTTAATATAGCCGTTGTTAATTCTTTCCAGTTGGCAAAATATTTTGGGTTTGTCCAGTCTATTGTAGTTTTAAGCACAGATGCTTTTCTTTTATATATGTTTCTATTTCTGGGAAGTCCAATCCTCCTTGTTTGCAGGGTCTAATGTAATGAGTTAGAGCTACTCTATTATTTTTGGGATACCATAACATTTTATTAAACATGAGTTTATTTTTTTAAGAATGCATCTTTCAGGAATTAGCTGTATTGCTAATGCTACATATAGTATTTTTGGCAATAAGACCATTTTTATTAATTGCAATCTGTCTTCAAAAGTTAATATAATTTTGTTCCACTTTTCTCTATATATTTTTATTGCTTCAATAATGTTTTTATAATTTATTAATATTGTTTCATTTATATTTTTGCATAACACTATTCCTAAATAATTTAGCGTAAGTTCTTGTTTTCCTATGATGGATTTATCTGTAACTCATAGTTCTTTTTTCTTATTTAAAGGGGGAAGAGATATGATGATAGGAGGTACTGCCAGCACAGCTAGCTGGAATTTTGTAAATAATTATATGTCATTTATGAATATCAAACTGATTTATAAAAGATGCTTGTGTTACAAATGTATTAGAACTGTATGCTTTATGTATATCAAACTGATATGTACAGATGTTTGTGTTGAAAATGTATTTGTAAAGTGCTTGTGTTTAAAATAAAACAGTGTGCAGTACTGGTGAGAACAGAAATGTACATGCACTAGAGTAACTGTTTAAATGTGTATGTTTTAACAGAGGAAACTGGAAGATAGGAGCTTAACCTCAGTCCACCAAACTTTAAAATATAGCTGAAATTAAATCACTTTATGGGCTAGACCATAAAGATGCTATCTCATAGGTTTCAATGCAGTCAGAGGCACAAAGTCTATAATAGGAAGCTTTCTGCATTGTCTTTAGGGTGAACTAATTACTATTCTGGAAGTGTGGAGGTATAACATTGTTTCATGACTTCCAGCACTTGCCACAGATTTTAGCAAAAGCCCTTGTGTGTGTATTTTTATATGTAGGTGCTAAATTCTGCCAGCTTCCAGCAATGGGGGGTTGCATGGGAACTAGAAATCAGATGACCAGAAGTGATGTCATTCTGCAAGCTATTCAAGAAGTAATATTTTAGATATTATTTTGTAAAATCTCTTAGTGAGACAGAGTATTATGTTTGAGGCCTAACTAGAGACACTGTTCACATATTTCATCTGGCCTTGTCCATGTAAGTTATTAGGAAATAGTATAATTCTCATATTCAATCAGGAAATTAATAGGTTATATTAAAGGAAATTAAAGGTTTATATATTGTTTTTCTTTATTTGTATAAGTCTATCCTTCAATGTTATTTTAAATATTTCCTGTGCTTTTGAACTCTGATGTCACTGTGAATAGATATTTAGTAGTGTCTGTTTGTTCTTAGTATTGTTTTGTTCTTTTATTATTTATTATTAAATATATTAAACCTTTTGTTGTGGCTGATCTTTCTAGAGATATTTACGTTTTGAGGTTTTTGCATATTTATTTGGTAGCACTGTGTGGGCCTCTCCTAATAGCCTTGCTCTTGGTCAAACTACCATTTGCATTACTATTAATATTACACAGTAAAATTGAATACCCTTTGTTAAGGGTGTTAAAGTAGCTGACAAGAGGTTCTGGTGGCAGTGATGACTATAAGTTTAATCTGGGCATTAATCCCTACGTCACTTGATGGGTTGCCAACTGGCTTACTGACAGAACCCACACTATAAAAATAGCTGACTCCAAATCCAGCTCCAGACAAGTGACAAGTGGAGTACCTCAGGGTTCAGTCCTGGGACCTCTCTTGTTGGGCATCTACTTCTCTGAAGTACAGGCCAACACTAAGGGACTCTGGCTAACAAAGTTCGTAGATGACTGCAAACTGGGAGCCATTATTGAATCCCCAAATGATGTGGATACTCTACAAAAGGGCCTTACAGAAAAATATGCTTGGTGCCAGAGTCATGGGCTCAAGCTCAATACCAAGAAATGTATAGTTATCCCCTTTGGGAAAAAAACATGTACCCATGAATTACCACATAGGTGGCAGTACACTAAACACCAAAAGTGTGATAAGAGACATTGGGACACAGGTGGACAGTGGTCTCACCTTCAATACCCACATCGCCACAGCAGTCAGGAAATCCTTCTATGCGGCACACCTCATCACTAAGGGCTTTTTATCCAGAAAAAAAGAAGGTCATTGACCACTGTACTCATCCCTCATTAGACCCATTATAGAATACAATGCCCCATTTGGTATGTACCTCTCTGCAACAACTAGAAAGGCCACAGAAATACCTCACTAAAAGAATCACAGGCCTAAAGCAGATGCCGTTTGCTGACCACCTTAAAAAACTGCAGCTATACTCTGTCGCATATCATCTATTCCGAGTCGGTCTCTGCTTAACATACAAGGCCATGTCAAACCCAGAGCTGTTGGACATGCTACACTTAAAGAAATCCCAATCCCTCAGAGCAACATGCTCCAGGGATCTAAACCTTGTTATCACAATAAACAAAACATGCTGGAGGGATAGGTTCCTGACCCAAAGACTCCCCAGACTCTGGAATAGACTGCACATACATGTCTAGCAGAGCGCCTCTTTGCCCCTCTTCAAAAGGAACCTTGATTGGATGGGAGAAAGGTAATTCACCCCAGGGATCACGTCAGTCACCCTGCTAGACAGGGGTCCAGGGAAGTAAATAGTGTGGGTAGAAATAGCCAGGGAATTGTTATGGCTAGGCTTGTATAGGCCCTAGGGCTGATAGCCTAGTAACAACCTATGAACCTATAAAGGTAGTGGGCTTTTTTATCACTGGTTATTAGATGTTTTGCCTTGTTATTGAGTTGCTTGTATTGTAGTAGAGTTGAGGGGGACTTTTTTTTTCTGCCATGATTTCCAGATTGTATCCCTTGTGGACATGACCTCTTTGGTGGATTTTGAGAGCCAGCTTGCATGGTTATGTTTTATTTGTTTTTGATGGGTGGATGCTTCCCTAATTAGGATGTCTAGGAATGTTGAGTTAGAGAATTCAACAACCTCATTAAGTGGTAGGGATTTGAGGGGTTCCCAGTTTACTTTAGCTAAGGTTTCATTAAATATTGAAGGTTGGAACCTGGTCAAATTTCTTGTTGATTTGTATTGGTGTTGGCCTGGGGTTGAGGTAGATTTGCATAGGATATATGCTGGGTGGCGGTCACTAATGGTATTAGGTAGTATGCCTCCAGTGGTGATATTGTTAGGGTGGGACACTACTGTCCAGTGTATTGTGCAGCCCCAATTGTTATGTTTGTGGAGTCTGGTGATATCTTCAGTTAGTTGGGAGAAGTTGTAAAGGTTTATGTTTTTTATGGGGCTGTTGTGGGCAATGTATAGCCAATCAATGTGTACATCACCTAGGATAATGGTTTCATTATGTGTGTCTTGGGATGTCCAGGCACATATGTTCTATAATACTGGTATGTTGTTTCCTGTTTTATATGGTTGTTAAGCTTTAATATAGAAATTAGTACTTCGGCTGGGGAGAAGTTGGGTGTTGGTTTTGAGTAGGGAATTAATGTATATTTGCTGGGGAAGAGTATTGCTAGTCCTCCTCCTTGCTTGTGAGGCCGATCGGCTCATAGGCATGAGTAGTCTGGGGGGAGAAATTCTATGTCCCTTATGTATGATTTCAACCTAGTTTCAGTAGTTGCTATTACATCAGGGTTGTTTTGTGAAATCCAAGCCTGGAGTTCAGATATCTTGTTTTTAAGGCTTTGGAGCTTTATGGTTGATAGCATAAGAGATTTGCTTGGTTTGCTGGTGCTGGCGGTATGTGGGTTGGACCTGGGTTAGGTTGTACATCACCACACTGGGATATAATGCTTTGGCAAATTATTGGGTTATACTTATCAGTTTTATCCTAGAAATGGTATAGTTGCTGCTGGCTGTGTGATAATGAGAGTGTCTTTGGAGAGGTAAAACATTTTAGATTGGATGGTGCAGAGGTATTAACCGTGAATAAGATAGGATGGACAGCCGAGTAACTTGATTTATTTTATTTTATTTTTATTTTATTTTTATTTTACATTTGTTGACCGGGCTAGTCTAGCTGGATACATATCCTTTTTCAGTAGAGGCCCGGGGAGAAAAGCTCCCAATATTAAGAAAGTATCACACTACAGTTAGATAGAAGTACTACATTAGTAAAATAATAAAACAATAAGACATCTATAGATACATGCTAGTAGTTTGAACAAATCATTTGTTGAATTGGTCACATGACATGGGTACATGTGGAGGAAGTAAAATGCTTGATAATAACTTGAGAGGGAGAAGAGAGTAAAGGAAAATGTGAGGCCTATAGGAATTAATCTGGGTTAGGACATGGGCATAACCAGCGAGACTTAAGTAATTCTCTGAGATTATTTTTGAATAGATTGAGTGAAGTCATGAGCTTAAGGTTGTTGGGAAGGGAATTCCATTGCTTTCCAATAGAGTTAGCATAAAGAGCATCGCCTCCCATGTTATTATATTTGATGGTTAATACCTGAATACTGTTTGAAGATCGAAGGCAACTTAAGTTGGTGTAAGGGGTTAGGATTTTGCTCAGCGAGGGGGTTTTGTCAGGTTGATTAATTATTTTGAATGCTTCCGTGAGTTGATTTAATTTAAGAAGATTGGGCAGTTCTAACCAGCCAAGTTTCTTGAGGTTGAGGCATTGGTGGGTACGATAGGGTGTTCCTGTTATGAATCTGGCTATATGATGGTAGGTAGTAGAGAGGTTATTGAGCTCACGTTTATTGAGGAAGGAAAATATCGGGGAGGCATATAGTAGGGTGGAAAGGAGATGAGTACGGGCAATGGTTAATTTTGCATGAGGAGTAAGAAAGTTCCTGATTCTGTACATTGAACCTAGTTTCTTGTTAACAGACTTAATGGTTTGGGCAATGTGCATATCAAATTTGAGCTTGTGGTCAATAGTGACACCTAATAGTTTGGTGTAGGAGACAGGCTCAATGATGGTGCCATTAAAGGATTCCACAAAGAAGGTCCTAGGATTAGCAGGTTGGGGTTCTTGTGCTAAGGGAGTGGTAGACGAGGGGAAAAATAGAAGTAATTTGGTTTTAGTTGGGTTAAGTATGAGTTTAAGGTCAGAGAACCATTTTTCAACTTTGGCAAAACATTGTTGGGTGGCTGCTTGGAGTTTCTGGAGAGAAAGATCAGAGCAGATCAGGGTAGAGTCATCTGCATATTGAATGCAGGTGGCTCTGGGGATGGCTTTGTGAAGATCATTTATAAAAACAGAGAAAAGAAGGGGACCAAGTATGGAGCCCTGTGGAACACCAATGTTGTTAGAGAGCAGTTGAGATAGACTATTTTGCCATTGGACTGCTTGTTGCCTGCCAGAAAGGTAGTCCTTAAACCAGCTTAGTGCTAAGTTGTCAAGATGAAGGGTTTGCAGGGTGTGGAGTAATAGCTGGTGGTTAACCATGTCGAAAGCTTTCGATAGGTCAAGAAAGAGAGCAGAGGATATAAGTTTTTTGTTACGGTTGCTATTTACTGAGTCGACAAAGGAGAGGAGGGCAGCGGTAGTACTGTGATGGGGGCAAATACCATGCTGGGTAATAGACAGAAGATTATTGATGGTGAGGTAGTGTAGGAGTTGTTTGTGAACACACCGTTCCAAAATTTTAGCTATTGGAGAGAGTATTGCGATAGGCCTATAGTTAGATGTTTCCGTGGAGGAGCCTCCCTTATGAAGTGGAATGATGTACGAAATTTTCCAAATGGGGGGGATGGTAGCCTCAGTTATGGATCTGTTAATCAAGATTGATATGGGATAGGCAATGACATCAGATGCTAATTGTAGGTATTCCGCTGGGAGACGATCGGCCGCTAGGGTGGATGGTTTCAGTTTTTTTAATAGGGTACGAATGTAGGAGGTAGATACTGGTTGTAGGTTAAAGGAGAGAGGAGGTGAGTCATTAGGAAGAGTTAAGGATGGGGAGGAAGTAGGTAGATGATTGGCTAGGGATTGGATGGTCTGTGTAAAAAAAATGTTAAAGGTATTAGCTACTTCTTCTGGATCTTTACTAGTAAGTTTCTCGGGTGTTGGGGTAGAAGATTTACCAGGATGGAGGAGGTTATTAAATCCAGCCCAGAACTTTTTTGGGTTAGTCTGATGTTTGTCCTGGAGGTGACAGAAATACTGTTTTTTATCTCTAGTAATGTCAGATTTCGTGGAGTTTCTAAGCTGTTGAAACTTAATACGATCTAGGGGAGTTTTGGTAGCTCTCCATTTGTTCCAAGCCTGGTCACGGAGTTTAATTTTTGCTTTGGTTTCTATTGTTAGCCAGGGAGCTATGCGGTCCTTGGTTCTAATTAGATGATTTGGGGCATGGGAGTCAAGTATGTTTAGGAATGTGTCATTGAAGTATGACACGCTCTCGGCTAGGGGTAGAGTATTTAGGATCGACCAATTGCAGAATTTTAGTTCTGCTAGGAATAGTTCTGGGTTGAACTTTTTCCTATTTCTGATAAGTTTATATAAGGGTGGGTTGGTAGAAGAAAGTTTGTGCTTTATAATGTAAGTGACAAGGTGACCACTAAGGTCATTGGGGAGGGTACCGGTGGTATAGTTGTTCGCATCTTTATTGGTGAGAATCCAGTCAATCGTACTCTCTTTTTGCTGTATGTTACCAATTCTGGTTGGTGATGTGATATTTTGGGAGAAGCCATGTAGATTGATTGGATGGGGATTTGTCTTGGCGGAGCAGTGGGACCAGTCAATATTGAAGTCCCCTAGTATCATGGTTTCTTGAGGGTAATTGGTGGCTAACCAACTTAAAGTTTGCTCTAGGTTTTCAAGGTTCTTCCCTGGTGGAATATAGATTACTACAAGATTGATACATTTTTGGGAGTTTAGGCAAATCTTTAGTGCAATAAGTTCAATATTAGAGACCTGGGGAGGATGCAATGGGTTCCTAATGATGTTTAATCTGTTCTTAAACATTACAGCTATTCCCCCGCCCTTTTTGGTTATTCGATCATTCCTTAGGATATTATAGCCAGGTGGAAGGATTTCTTCATCCTTTGTGGCGGGTTTGAGCCATGTTTCTGAAAGACACATGATGTCTGGGGAATGTGTGGCTATCATAGCATGTAAGTTATGTACTTTGTTGTTTATGCTTCTTAGGTTGAGATGACAGATGAGGAGGGAGGTATTAGGAGTATGGGGTAGTGTTGGAGTGACAGAATCTCGATTAGTGGCGGGGCCTGGATTGGGGTGAATGTCTCCATGTTGAGTAATACATTGTTTTAGGTGATCTAAGAATCTTTGAAGTTTGTATAGTATTTTGAGGTTAGATTTATTTTTGGATGATCTAGGGTAGTGAAGGGTTAGGTGCATATTATTGAAGCCTAGAGTTTTTGCAGGGTGGGAAGAAGGAACTATAAGGTTAGGTGGAAGGTGTGTGTGTGTGGTAGTGTGAGCCTTGGGGAAGGGAATTCCTAATAGTGTTTGGTGTTCATAACGTGATAAAAGGTAAGGGATAAGAAGAAGTAAAATTAGTGAAGAGATGATGGAATACATAGTTTTGACCATGATAATGATGTGGTTTATGTGTGGTGGTTGTATAGGTGGGTGTATAGGAGGTTGTATAGGTGGGTGTAGGAGGAATGTTGGGTGTCTGGGAAGTTGTGATTATTGTTAGGAGAGAGAGAGAGTATAAGTTAGAGAAGTGAGATCATTGTAATAGTGATGGACATGATGGTGGTTGAGTGCAGTGTGATAACAGAATGAATATGAGCAGGATAGTGATAGTTAAGGATGGAGCACTATATGGCCCTGTTTAGAATGGGTGGGGAGGTAGAGTAGTTAGGAGGTATGGTATAACTGGGGAATAATTAGGGGGTTATGGGATAGGTTGAAGAGAGGTGTGGGAGGGGTCAGGTTAGATATAAGCTTAATTCTATGGGGGGAGGATGGGGATGGGGGCAGGGTGGGGAGAGGAATGAGCCTGGCCCCCACAGGGAGAAGAGATGAAAAACTATCAGTTTAAGGTGAGTAATAAGCTTAAAATATCAGTAGCTAACAAAAGATCAATCTAAGTAGCTCTGGAATGTAAGCACACAAACAGGGTTGTTGGGTAGTTATAGAGAGAGGTGTGATTAGTATAGAGATTATGCTGAAAGTAAAAGCAAAACTTTACTTATTTAAGCAGTAAATGCTTGGGACTGGAAGACCGTGTGTGTGTGTTTGTGTGTGTGATTCAAGGTATTAAGGCCCTATCTAGTGGCAGTTGGCTGGAACCCTTCATTGTTCTTGTGCACACACCTTTTAAGCCTTAAAAGTTTACAAAAACTAAGTTGTAATTCACCTATTACAAAAGAAAAGCTGTGGGGTGTCAGGTTTTTGCTTCCCAGAGGTTTTATTTATTTAAGATAGCCAGCTTCATTGGATAAAGTATATTTTCTTTTATGCAGTTGATCCCAGGTGGGGGTTGGGGGTCACGCAGGTAAGAAACCCGTGCAAATTGCTGTGCATGCACAACGAATAGAGGGGTAGGGAAGCTCGCCATGTAATACATTCAAGTTTCATTATAAGGAGCACGGTAAGACTGAATAACACTGTGGTTGCAGCTGTATCCTAAAGAAACAATGGGAAAATCCAATATAATAAAATAAAATCCAACATTGTATAAACTGTAGCTAAACAAATACAATGATTTCATTGCAGAATATTGCTTATAAAAGCTAAGGTATGGAGTATAATAATATTTGCTTAAGTAGAACAGTCAGTAAAGCAAACACCTGTTCTGGAATCCTAAGCCTACACTATCACATTAACAAGACCAGATGGTGGGATGGATACCTAACCTAATGTATGACCCAAAATTGTTTTAGACAAGCTTAAGAAAATTAAACAAACCAAAAACATGCTGGTGCTGGTAGCAACATTCATTTTTTATTGTTAAGTGCTTTCTTTCCAATGTAAATTTTATGTTCCCAGTCAGTCCAGTGACCAAAAACTCCATTCTGTCTACAAACCTATCAAATCTACTGGGCATTATCTGTACTCATTCAAGTTTGTTAAGGCCTGGAATTTCTTACCTGTATGCATCAGGTCAATACCCTCCCTCCCATCTTTCAAAACCACTTTGAAAGTCTTCCTAGCTAAAATCTAGCTTTGCTCTTGTTCAAAAACCAAATCTAAACAGGGCTGGTCCAGCTGACCTATCAATGCTTTTACAGCAAACGCCTGATAATTACAGCAGTTTTCTATGGGATAGTTATTACACATTGCAAAATCATATTACATTTGTAAATGCAGAATGGTACAAAAATGCACAGGAAGAATCTTTAAGACAGTGACCCGGGGTGCTAGTAATATCAGCAGCTGTTACTGCAAGTATCCTACCAGTTCAAATGAAGAGTGAGCAGCAGTGGTAAATGGCTAGGATTTAAAACGTTGGTCCACAGTTAAAGGGGGAGGACAAATCAGATAAAACTGTAGGAGTTCTGAAGTGCGGTATTAAGCATTTTGGTGTAGTAAATTATAAGTCAAGAAGTGATGTTAACACAGACTAGGAAAAGATGTTGGTGAAAACAAGTTAAGAATGAGGAAAGCATATGCTAAAGTGATAACAAGGGCAAAAAGAAGGTAGGGAGTATAGGAAAAACAAATAAAATGGATCATTGTAAATAAATATGGCCTCCTAGTTGACCACCAGCATGGCTTCAGATGAAGTCTCAACACCATCACTGCCACATACACTGTCACTGACAATATATACCTAGCCAAGACGTGTTGATAACAAGCAATTTTTTATAGAACTTTTGAAAATGTACATTGTAACTCTGTTCTTAATCTTCTTCTTCTTCTTCTTTTGGCTTTTTCCGGTTAGGGATCGCCACTGCAGATCACCTGTCCGCTCATGATTGGCAGTAAAGTTTTATGGTGTTGAGTTTCCAGCCTGGCACCTAACCTTCCACAGAAGGCACACACATACACACACCCACAACTATGGCCAATTTAGTGTGTCCAGTCCACCTACAGCATATCTTCGGGATGTGGGAGGAAACTGGAACACCCGGAGGAAACCCACGCGACCACAGGGAGGACATGCAGAGACTCTGCACAGAAGGCACCCCAGCCGCGGATTGAACCGGAGAATCTCTTGCTGTGAGGTGACAACGCTAACCGCTGCACCACCGTGGCCATCCCAATTCCAATCTAGCTTACACTTGGTTATCAATAATGGTTAGAAGTACAGTATTTCCCATCCAGTTTGTTCATATCCTTGAGCCTCTATGCTACCAATTGACAGGAAGGCCATTATTTGGAAAGAGTATAAAACCTATGCTGGATCTGACAGGAACCACGTGAAAAGACTAACTGCTTAATGAGGCAGAAGATTTAAGATTTAAAGTTATGTATGATGTTAAGACATGTTGATGTTCAGTTTTATAAGGACTTTGGGGCAACTGAACAATTCAAAACAAGGTTACTATTAAAATTTCTGTTGCAGAATGACTATATAAATTAATATAGTGACGAGTTTATGCCTATTTTACCATGCTAACCCTTCAAAATTCAGTCTGGTAGTATTAAGACAGAAACTGGCACTTATTTCACATGTATCTCTCAAGGGTTTTTGCTGAGCCCTGTCCTGTTCTTCTTGCACATTAATGATATTATGCCCGCCATTAACCCGGTTTGTAATTACTCTACATAAAGAAAATGTTTTACACAAATCAACACCTTCCTCCAAACAGAAATCCTCTTTTATTCTAATCCAAACAGAATGAAATACATACTCTTAGCATAACCAAAACTGTCCACATAATTTTAGTACACCCTAAAAACTTTCTGAAGCAAACATCTCCACATTCTTGCCCCAGCAACATTTCTCTCAGTAGTTCACCAATATAAATATCTATGGATGACATCAGACCTCAGCCTAACCTTTAAAAAGTGTACAGGAAACATTGTAAGCAGAGTTAATTATCAGCTAAAACCATGCCACATGACTTCCAGTCATCTTATACCCCCAAGTCTACTTTCCACAACACTTCTGAGGGTTTACTTTTCAGATTACAACCCCCACACATACACACACGCACACATATTCCTGGATCCACTGATTCCCTATAATCTTTGAAAAACTTCTCTGTGAGGAAATTTGAAGTTACATTATAAGTATGACCTTCTGAGTGTGAGACAGCATGTATTCTTCCCCAGCTACATTCCCATCATCGCCATCTGCTCCCTTACCAAGCAGATTTTCATAAACATGACTCAGAATTCCTAACTGGGGGACTGTTTTTTCCTGGATCTAAAAAGAGCCTTTGAAATGGATGATTACACCCTTCTCCTACAGAAACTAAGCCTGTTCATATTCTTGGAGAACATAACAACCTGGTTCAATACATATCTTGCCAGCAAAACTTCTAATCTGATGTTGTCAGTTTTCATTTATCTTTGATGTATGGAACTCAGTTTCGAATCTCGGAACCCGCTCAGACATTACCACAGCTCCAGCAAACCAAAAACTTCTGAGCCAAGGCCCTACCCAGAATGCCTCTCTCTCTAAATTACTTCAGATCTCATTTGTTGCTCTTCTTGTAAAGACGTGTCAGCCGAACTCTCCTTGAGTTAATTGAAAATTTTATTATTTCTTCTGCTGCTATTAAAGATTTTCTAAAATCTTTCTTCTCCTACCCAATTAACTTTACTTCTATCTTTTCTGGTAGTGTTTCTCTTAATTTTTTTCACTTCGAGTGAATGTACTTCCCCCTTTCTTCCTACAGTGTGGTATCTGTCCTACCATTGCTGGTAGTGCTATCCCTTTCTTCTGCCTCTGGTAGTTTTTTGACTTACCATCATTGGTAGCCCTTCTCTCTTTCCTCTCTTCTTCTGTGTATGTGTGGCTTTGAAGCATGAGAGTTTCTGCCATTTATCCTTTTTCCCAATCACCATGGCAGATAAGAGTAGGAGTACAACTGATTTCAAACAATGTTATGGTTGTGGCAGAAAAATGCCAAATTCAGATAGACATTCTTCTTGTGTTTATTGCTTGAGCTTGGCACACTTATAACAACAGTGTGATATTCGTCAAGCTTTTAGTCACTGAGCCCTCATAGAGAGGAAAATCAGACTTTTAAGGTCTGATCAAAACACCCTTTGAGGAGGCCTTGTCTGGTCAGGCTAGAACTGCAAAATCTGAGGTATTTTCTCCATCCTAATCCTCCTCACCCCCTTCCTCAAAAACTGAGCATGCTAGACCTTCAGCTCCCACAACTTCTGTGGAACCAAAGGTGGATACCAAAAACCCTATGGAACCGTCTTCCTCAATTCTTGTCATAGTGACTACCTCATCACCTCAAGTTGCGATACCGTCCACCTTGGCGCTGACTTTTCAAGTCACCTCTCCTTCCTCTGTGCCAGTTACTGTGCCATCGATATTTTTGAAATCACTTCCCTCCCCAGCGCCATTAGCCTAGGAACCATGATTTACTTTGGTTCCTAGAACCAGGTATTCTCTATTGATGATGGCTCTGACTTCCCCGGTTCCTGCTGTCCTGGTGCTGGCAGCTCGCATGTCTTAGACCTCAGTCTCTGCCTTGAGTTCCTTGGCTTCTTCAGAACCAATGTTCTCCCGGGGTCATAGCACCACAATGCCATTTGTGGGCTCTTCCTTGGCTTCGACATTGCTGACGCTTTCCTTGGAGTGGGGTGGGGCCATGGGTCCGAGGTTGTCCTTCCCAATTCTGAGCTCCCATCCCTTTTTGGGGGACCTGCCTTTCAAGTTATAGAGAGCGCCTTGGCCTCTTCAGGCTTCCAGCTGGTTTCTCAACCAACAGAGTTTTTTTCCCAGGATCCCCTCTAGTCTAGAGCTTCCACCAACTTCCATGCCCTGACAGTGAGCTTTGAAGCTGCAGGATACCCCCGTACATGGCCCTGTGTAAGAGGAAACACCATGAGTCACCAAGGAATCTGTCACAGAAGAGATAGACTTCAATGACTGGAAGGGTTCCCCCTGGTCACCCCCAGAAGATGTCTCCTTTGGGGACATTCTTGAATTATTAAAGCAGAGGGGTGGCTGGAAGCCCCAAGACCCATCCTCAGAAGAATCTGTGTACTTGCAAGCCATCGGTGCTTGCCCATCTACCTCTTTGGTGACTGCGCCAGCTGACGATCTTATTAAACTGATTGGCCAGTAGGTATGGAATGCTGCTGATTCTGTAGAACCAATCCCCAGGAGACCAGATAAAATCCTTTCATCTCCAGAGGACCATCAGCACTGGACCAAAGGTTTAGTTGTTGATGCCATGGGAGTTTCAGCAGCCACCAAGAAGGAACTAGCAGAAGAAAGTTCCACTGTTCATCCTCCTAACCGAGAGTCTAAGGCGATGGACATACTTGGGAAGTGGGCCTACACTTCATTGACCTTTGCCTTGCTGTCATTAAAATTCATGGGACACTTCACTAGACTTCAGAGGGATCTTATCAAGGAGCTCTCAGATACCCTCACGGGAGCTTTGTCTGATGAAGTACAAGATAAAGTCTCCCAGCTTGCCACCCTGGAGTCTTTCTCTAACTCATCCATGAGGTTTATTACACATGCAGCCAAAGGAATGACTAGGGCGGCAGGTTCAGGCAGGAGACATGCCTGGATGTGCTTGTGTGAGTTTGTGGAGCCATTTAAGCCTTCATTCATCAACACTCCATTTGACAGAGCTTCCCTTTTTGGCCCAAAAGTTAAAGATACCTTAGCCAAGTGTGAAAAAGATGGAAAAACCCTGTCTGCTGTGGGTGTTCGTTTTTCACTCCCCAGCACTCCTATTCCAGGAACCAGAGAAGCGAGAAAATGTGATTCAAGAAAACCCAAGGGCCTTTCCAGGACACACGTGGTAATGACTCCCCTCGGGGCAGATGGCGGAGCTATAAGGTGGCTTGCAAAATCAGGGTTCCAGATATTCCTTTTCAGGGAAACCCTACCAGCATTCCTGAAGGGAGTTCTGATTGCTTGCCTCTGGGGGCAGTCCAGGGAAGACTATCCTTCCACCCACTAGCCTGCCAAAAGATATCCACAGATGCTTGGGTGATAAGGATCATTACCATAGGTTACACTATATCATTTGAACTTACCCCAAATCCAGGAAGAAGGATCCTAGATGCTCCACCCAAACAGAGGGATCAGGCAACTCTGGAAATTCAAAAACTGCTAGAAAAAAGAGTTATCAAAGAAGTCCCTCCAAACCAGATAGGATCCGAATTCTACTCGAGGTTCTTTTTGGTGCCAAAAAAGACAGTACTGGAGACCAACATTGGATCTCAACATTTTGAACACGTTTGCTCAACAGACAAAATTCTGGATGGTAACGGTTCAGTCTATTCTTCCCTTCTTAGGGAAAGATGATTGGATGTGCTGTATAGACTTCCAGGATGTGTATCACTGCATAAAAATGGACAAGCACTCCAGGAGTTTCCTTCACTTCTGGCTGGGAGCCAGTCATTATCAGTTCCGAGCCTTGCCTTTCGGTCTCACCACAGTCCCCCCCCTGGCTGTTCACCAAATGTATGGCAGTAGTAGCAGCTCACCTGAGACTGCACAGATTCCGAGTGTTTCCATATCTGGATGACTGGCTCATTAGTGCCGCCATCAGGCATCTACTCAAACAGACGAGAGATTTCACCCTATGCATTTGCTGTCGTCTAGGTATAACTGTGAATCCTGACAAATCTCAGCTAAGTCTAACCCAACAATTGGAATTCATAGGAGCCTGCTTGAAAAAGACCTCTTGCATAGCCTCCCTTCCTACTTACAGACTGCAGAAAATAAGATCACAGGTAGACTTTATTCTCTCCAGTGACAATGTTCCCGCATTACTAATTCTGCAGGCAGTGGGATCCATGGTGGCGGCCATCACATTAGTACCACTAGCAAGATTCCACAAGAGAACCCTACAGTGGCTTCTGTCCTCCCAGTGATCTATCCTTAGTCATCATTTGTCTCATCTCATCCGAATTACCAATCATTGCAAGAAGAATTTATCTTGGTGGATGGAATCCAGGGAAATGCTTCTGAGCCAGTCATTTGTTCCACCCCATACCCAGGCCATAGTGACCACAGATGCCTTCCAAATTGGGTGGAGGGGACATTTTCAGTGAAATACTGTCCAAGACACTTAGTTCCCAGTAGAGGGCAATCTGCAAATTAATTCTCTGGAGTGCTCTTAGTGTTGCAGGCCTTTGAAACTGTCCTCCTTGTAGGAACAATTGCAATTCAGTCAGACAACATGTCAGTAGTCTGGTACATCAAGAAGCAAGGTAGAACCAAGAGTTACCCTGTCTGTTGAGAAGCTAGTGCGGCAGTGGGCGATATCTTCAAACCACTTCCTGGTAGCAATGCACATCCCAGGGAGCTCGAACGTGATAGCAGACAAATTGAGCAGATACATCCTTCTGCTTTACAAGTGGTCTCTCAATCCCAGAGTAGCAAAGGAGATTTTCCATCGCTGGGACGAGCATTGCTACGATCCATGTGCATACCCCAGAATAACAAGTGCAGCAGCTACTTCACCCTAATCACCCCTCAGGGGGAGTCCCCAAGAGATGCTGTCCTTCACGATTGGCCCTTGGGGCTACTCAGTACCTTTCCACCCATTCCTCTAATACCTCTTTTCTTAAAGAAGGCATAATGTTGAAGAGCAAAGTGATTCTCATTGCCCCATTTTGGCCTCAACAAGTTTGTTTCCCTTTCCTTTGGTCTTACCTACTTCAGTATCCATGGAATCTAGTTCCGGATCCAGATCTCCTGTCCCATCCTCAGGGACTAGTTCACCCCAGCCTGAAAAACAGCAAGCTTACAGCTTGTTTGCTTCAGTTTCATTGATTTCCAGGTGAAATAACCTATCTTTCCCAGTTCAAAAAATGTTGCTATCTTCCCACAAACCTTCCACAAGGAGACTCTACCTCAGCAAATAGAAAATGTTTTCCTTATGGGCACGCAATAATAAACTTTATCCTTTCTTGACATCAGTTGAAGAGGTTTTGCAATTTTTATCTACGCTCTTCAAACAAAGAGCTTCGTCTTCTACCATCAGAGTTCAGCTTGCTGCTATTTTGAATTTCCGTAATGACTTAGAAGGACAATCTTTAATTTCACATAGACTATGCAAGGTTTTTCTAAAAGGAACATTAAGGTTAGGCCTCCTTATCGGGAACCCCTCGTTCCTGGAATCTTGCTATGGTTCTGCAATCCTTAGTCCAATCCCCCCTTTAATCCGGCAGCTACCTGTGATTTGAAATTTCTTTCATGGAAGACAATTTTCTTAATAGCCATTACATCTGCTAGGAGGATTTCAAACATTCATACGTTATCCTCATAACCTCCATGTTTGATTTTTCATAAAGACAGAGTATCACTAAGAACCAATCCATCCTTTCTTCCAAAGGTCGTATCTAAAAATAACATTAATCAATATTCCCTAATTTTTCCAACAAGGGAGAATACTGCTTACATTTATTGGATGCTAAAAGACAATTACATTTTTATCTCAACAGAACTAAAGATTTCAGAAAGTCAGACCAGTTATTTGTCTCCTTTTCAGGTCCTTTCATGGGTAAATCAGTTTCAAAGGTCACATTGTCTAATTGGTTAAGAGAATGCATTACCTTTATGTACAACAATAAAAACCTCCAATTGACAGCCCCCAGTTGGAGCACACTCCACAAGGGCTATTGCCACGTCTGCTGTTTTCCACTCTAAGGGTTCTGTGGATGACATATGTGCATCCGCGACGTGGGCTTCTCCACATACCTTTATTACACATTACAAAGTGGATCTGGTCTCCAGGGGAAGAGCGTTATTTGGTTCTGTGGTGCACATGAATATCCTTTCATAAGGTCTCCTAAGATGCAAGGCATTTGGGGACTCTGACCCATATGGCAAGGATAAATGAAAATTGGCAACATCAGATAAAACAGTTATGTACTCACCATAATGTTCGATCTGTGTTGTCAATCTTCATTTATCCTTGACACCCCACCCTTCTTCCCCTTCCTTCAGACTCCTTGAGGAATGGATCTTAGTCCTGGTTATTTGTTTTGTCATGTATGACCTTGGACATAGCCTCTTCAATGATTATATTATTACCTTTCCTAGTCTTTCTTTATACCTGCAAACTTGATCTGAGATAATTTAGAAAGAGGCATTCTGGGTAAGAACTTTGGTCAGGAGTTTTTGGTTTGCGCGAGCTGTGTTAATAATGGCCGAGCCAGTTCTGAGACTCAGAACTGAGTCCCATACATCAAGGATAAATGAAGATCAACAACACAGATGGAAGGTTATGGTGAGTACATAACTACTTTTTACCAAAAGTATAGATAGCGTCCTTTTGTCTGAAACTATAAATAAATCATTCCCCCATGGGATCTGCCCAGTATGAAATGCATAATGTATGCAGACAGTATTGTCTTTAGAGTTGCTGGGACCCACACAAGTGTCATCACTACATAAATGCAGTATTAAAGTGGATATGAAATTGGCTTGTTACTAACGAGCTCTCCATAGGCACTACTAAAAACTACCACTATGATAGTGGGAACAGCTTGGAAACTTAGGCTTAATCTCTCATTAATCTTCACTGATTCCTCCGGAGCCTTCCCTTCCTGCCACAATGACTCAGGTAACTGTTGATCAGTTACTCCCCTTTCATGCTCACAAACAAACTCAAGTAGACAAGATAATAAACTAGTTGTAAGTCCCCTATAAAACGTCCATCTTTCTTACCCCAGAAGCCAGGTCTGTTCTTAGTATTAAAGTCCTACTACCCAGATTGGAATGGAATCTTCCTATCCTAACATCCCATTTTGCCCAGAAAATTTCCTTGATCAAGAATGCTAAGGTCCATACGCCTTTGCCAGTTCTGAGCATCACGGTACCACCCTTCAGAAAGGGAGATGATTGCTAGTAACCTTTTGTTCCATATTTCTGCTAGCAATTTTTATCTTAACTGCTTGTTGAAAGTTGCTGTCCTTCCCAAAAAAATGTATTACAAATTACATAATTTACCCACTCAATCAGCATAAGCAGTAGCCTAAAAAATAATAAGACCTCCATTAAACTTATCACCACTGTTTTGGGGACTTTTTCCTTTATCTGTTGTTTTGCAGCCATGAATTTCAGGGGTATGGGGTTGCAGGACTGCTTACTTTTCTCTGCAATCACTTGATGTGTCCTTCATTAATCACTGTTGCAGTATTCACTATGTATAGGAAGAATCCTGCCAGTATACCAAAGCTTGGACATCATCATCACATGCTATATGTCCAAAGTATGCCCATCATGTAAGATTGCAAAGTGGTACATAAGCAGTGTATGCGTGCAAAAAACTCAGTCCAAACAGAGAGTTTTCACTTGTGGTTTGGTCTGTCAGCCATGTGGCCTGTGACAGCTTCCGTTTTGTGGGGATGATATGTATCCCTTTTGAGTGCATTTTCCTTTTTTTCTGTAGTTATTGATAGAAGATGGTATTTCATGTAAACCAAGAATGGTAATTGAGACTGTAGGAGACAGACAACATGCAGAGATCATCAGAATAAATGTTCATTTTGCTTGGGTCCCTCTCATAATTATAAAGTGTGCTTGAAATGTAAGTCCTTTGTGTGTAAAACCCTTATAACTGGCTTAGCTTATCTTAAAAAAATTCTTCAGAATCAGAATCTTCAGGAGTTCATACATGATAGAATGGTTATTGAAACTTCCCTGTCAGACATCCCTTACAGCCAAAGAAGAAACTTAAAGCAAAAGGGCAGCAACTTCTGTTCTCTGGTCTGAGCTGGACATCTGTGTTGTGGCAGTCTATCAGTTCTAAGACTGTCCAGTGTTAGCAGCTGCTTGTGATGTCACAACTCTGTTGTTTCTGATAAGGCACAGCCTGTTAGCACATGACCAATCAGGTGTCCATTTCTGTCTTGAAGTGGGAATTCCTGTTTGTTGTATGAGAGGCTCTATAAAATATTCCACAGATTTTGGTCTGGGAAGAGATACTTGGCACCCTTAAAGAGGTTTGTCAAGGGGCAGATCCTCCTCATTACTTGCAAGTAGGTAAGCCACCAAAGTCTCTCAAAAGTAATAGTACATTTTTTCAAAGGGTCTTTTTAAAGCAAGTATATCTTTAAATCTTACTCAATACTTTTCTTCCTTTTTCTCCTTCTTTCTTTCCTCAGAAGAGATGGACAGTGATCTTTTGAAGAAGAGGGTTCTGAGTGTGAAGTACACTCTTTTAGCTTACTCTTCTGAAAGTCATTTCCTGTGGATTTAAGTCTGACGAATATAATACTACGCCCCATTAATTCACCTTTAGAAGAACTTTCTTTAGTGGATAGTCAACTAAAAATGGTGCAGCATTCCAGTAGGAAGGCAAATAAGTCTCAAACATTCAGAAAATATACTGTGACCTTCAGGACATGGGAGTCCCTGAACCTTTAGACATTTCTCTGGTTTTCGAAGCTCTGAAGATGACTTTGCTTCAACTTCATCTAACCCAGAATCGGAACCCTTTGCTTCTAAAAAATAAACAGATTTTACAAGGTGCATGGTACTTTGTTTCATTATTAAAAAAAAAAACAAAAAAAATTTTAATCAGACCCTACAGTCATTTTATTGGAATCTGATTAGGAAACCCAATTGATCCCATCAACTAAATATCTTTCCTAATTATAAGTAGTGCTATGGATCATTATGTTAAAAAAAGTCTATACCACTGCTACACTTGTCTTTAGGGTTATAAACTATCATACCCACATGTCCAGATATCGTTTGGCTTTTATGATTGATGTGAATAAACTCCTAACAGACTTGTTTGATTCAGGTGCAAAAATTTCTTGATCTTCTCTTTTTAACTTTGCATCCCAAGTAGCTAGGCATTCTGTCAAATACATCTATGATGCAGCTGAAGTGACCTCCATAGCCACAGCTACAGTTTCAGTATTAGACTTTAATTCTTACCTGAAGTGTCAGTAACAGATTATTGGATAATCCTGTTTTTATAAAGAATCTCTTTTTTGGTCCTGCTGCTGTATTTCCCTTTAAAAGATTACACAATAGAGGGAAGGTAATGTAGGACTTTAAGCAAATATCCCTGTCTCCTGTTCCTAAATTCCAGAGGAACTGTCCTTCTAAGGTTGGCCCCTTTTTCATAAAGAACAGAAGCAGCAAAAAAAGGGAGGACATTTTCCAAAAAGAAATTCTAGAAGAAACCCAAATTAGATTTTAAAGGACGTAAATGGTCTTTTTCCAGACAAACCCTTCAGTTTGTGATTATCACCTTGTTTTCCCTCTCTCTGTCTCTTGGGCCTTCCCTTTCTTCTTCATTCATCAAGTTGTCACTTTCCCTCTGTGCATGGGAACTGATAACTTCTTAAAAGTGGGTACTCAACATCATTCAGAAAGTATACCAGCTCATTTGACTCCATCCACCTACCCAGTTAAGAACACCTAATTGCTCCCATCATAAAAGAGTTGCTTCTTCAAGGAGCCATCAAGCCAGTTCCCACCCATCTATGTAGAAATTAACTGAAAAAATGTGTCAACTAGTAAAAATACAAAACCCACACAGTGAACTGCATCAACCTGCTTTATTACTGAACCACACACAAAATAAAATGAAATGTACTTAGCGCTTTCACCCACACAACAGGGCATCATCAGAGTACAAGAAATTACCAACTGGCCATTCATATATATATACATGCATAATTTCCTAATCATTCAATAACCCAATTAACATCATAAAATTAATTAATTGATTAAACAATGTCACTATAGAAAAAAATATATATTTTTTTACTTGACATCAATAAAAAACATATTTAAAATACACATTTAAAATACATATATAGTAAAATAAATATGTAATAAATATCCACAATAAAAAATTAAATACTTATAATACATAATATAATATAATATAATATAATATAATATAATATAATATAATATAATATAATATATAATAATATATGTAGCAAATTTATATAAAATTAATTAAATTAGATATTTAAAAATTACTTTAATAATATATATATATAAAGATGTAAATAAAATGAATTCAATAAATTATAAACTATACATAGTAAAATACAATATTAAATGTCAATTGAAATATGGTCATATGAAATGTGACCTATATTTTAAAATGCTTGAAATAGATATGTTTTTGTTGATGCCAGGTAGCATACAGGCATTTAATCTTAATTGCCATAAACATTCCATAGCCTCAAGCATAATCTTGTCATCACCACCTTTGTGTATATTGTGTGGAATTCTACCTATAACAAAAAATATAAATCTTTTAAAACTTGTACATCTAGTGCTATGCATATAAAGTGAGCTAGTGGTCTTGTGTTTCCTAATGTCCCTAGCATGTTCGACTATGCGTTCCCTTAACTTCCTAATAGTCTTTCCGACATAAAATGCTGGGCAAGTAGAGCAAGTGGCCAGGTACGTCACCATCTTAGTGTTACAGTTACAGTAACCAGGACACCGAATAGTCTTATTAAAACCCTGTATTGCTACATAAGGGCCATCATTATTGTACTTACAGGTGTGACAGGTACCACATTTACTCATTTTTGATGCTTTATATAAATTCCGGTTACTGTTGGACTCATAAATGTCCTTTAAATTTCGGCCTCTACTAAAAGATATCTTTGGCTGACTTCCCAACAATTTAGATAGCTCAGCGTTATTAACAAAAACACTTGTCCAGGTATCTTTTATAATATCAGCTAAAAAAAATGATGTATCATTGTAGGGCAAAATAAAGGAATCATATCTAACCAAACTAGCACTATTATTGGACAGGTTATCGCATCCATATCTAATTATAGGTTTATAGCGTATATTCCTATTGATGTAAATATCATTTTTAGCAGTGTCAATAAGATTCTTTGGGTATCCTCAATCCATAAACATTTTAGACAAATTCTCAATTTCATGTTTAAACATACTATCATCACTAATAATTCTTGATAATCTGACCATTTGTCCTTTTATCAAATTTCTTTTTTGATACATAGGATGACAACTATCAAAATGTAAACATTTAATTTTTATTTTATTTTGCCCTACAATGACACATCATTTTTTTAGCTGATATTATAAAAGATACCTGGACAAGTGTTTTTGTTAATAACGCTGAGCTATCTAAATTGTTGGGAAGTCAGCCAAAGATATCTTTTAGTAGAGGCTGAAATTTAAAGGACATTTATGAGTCCAACAGTAACAGGAATTTATATAAAGCATCAAAAATGAGTAAATGTGGTACCTGTCACACCTGTAAGTACAATAATGATGGCCCTTATGTAGCAATACAGGGTTTTAATAAGACTATTCGGTGTCCTGGTTACTGTAACTGTAACACTAAGATGGTGATGTACCTGGCCACTTGCTCTACTTGCCCAGCATTTTATGTCGGAAAGACTATTAGGAAGTTAAGGGAATGCATAGTCGAACATGCTAGGGACATTAGGAAACACAAGACCACTAGCTCACTTTATATGCATAGCACTAGATGTACGAGTTGTAAAAGATTTATATTTTTTGTTATAGGTAGAATTCCACACAATATACACAAAGGTGGTGAT
Source organism: Protopterus annectens (assembly GCF_019279795.1). Lineage (NCBI taxonomy): Eukaryota > Metazoa > Chordata > Ceratodontiformes > Protopteridae > Protopterus > Protopterus annectens. The sequence goes on from NC_056741.1 coordinate 1,807,345,517, forward strand.
GACAAGACTATGCTTGAGGCTATGGAATGTTTATGGCAATTAAGATTAAATGCCTGTATGCTACCTGGCATCAACGAAAACATATCTATTTCAAGCATTTTAAAATATAGGTCAACTTCTGGATCTGAACTTCACCATTGATCTCTTTCTGAGCTTGAGTTTCACAATGATTCTTAAAAAGTCTGTTCTTTTTCCTTTTCAGGATCTGGTCTTTCTGGGTTGCCATCTAAGCACTGTTTTAATAATGGAATTCTTCCCCCAGGACAAACATCCATTTCTGATTACCTTCTTCCAGTTTCTTCTTCCTCTAGACTTCCCTTCAGCAAGAGATATTGATAGTCCTGGGGTATGTGGCTTCTTCTATCCCAAACGATACCTTTTGCCAGACTCCAGATGAGAAAAATTCGGTGGTACCTCAAGTCTATTTCGGCAACAATTCTGCCATCCTCGGAACTTTCCCATCCCACTTTTGCCTTTTTTCAAGAAGGAATTTCTTTGGTGGATCAAACAGATTTTGCTCAGTCATTCCTGGCTACTTCTTTTCCTCTGCCTCCTTGCCAGGAAGTCTACACAGATGCTTCATATTTGGCTGGGGGGGGGTGCTTTTACTATGAATATAGAAGTACAGGGTATTTGGTCAGGGCAGAACAAGAAAGTTTACATCAATATCAAAGAAATGTAAGCTGTAATCCTTGCTCTCAGATCTCTTCACCACGTGTGGATTCCAGAAGCCCTACAAATCAAAACAGACAATACTACGGCAATGTGATATATCAACAAGCATAGAGGGAGAAAGTCTTACAAATTATGCAGACTAACCATGATTGCTTGGGAGATTGCAATTCAATACAGTCATTTTCTTGAAGCAAATTACATTCCTTCATGGATGAACACTGTGGTTGATTCTGTAAGCAGATTCAGGAGACACACTCACAATTGGATGCTAAATAGAGAGGTCTTCCTTCTGATTATCTATTAGTGGGGGAGTTCCTCAAATATATCTTTTTGCCTCCACTCTGAACAGGAACTTCCGACTGTTACTTTCTAGGATGCCATGCCCTCAGACTTGGAAAACTGATGCCACCTCTTTCTCATGGAAAGAAAGTTTCTGTATGGCTTTCCTCCCTTTCCTCTGATTTCCAAGGTCTTCCTCAAAATCAAGGATGACAACCTCAGTATTCTGTTGGCAACCCCTTCTAGTCCCAGTAACACAGGTTTTCCCTTCTTTTTTATCTGGCCAAACACAATCACAAGTTACTGCACAGAATGGACTTGCTCGCTCAACAGAACAGTTCTGTCATTCACCCAAGCTTATAAATATTGAACCTAACTCTTTGGGTGATTGGATTTTAATATCATTTAGGCACTGTTTTTTTTTTTCAAATGATGTGCTACAGGTATTACAGGAGACTAGAAAACCTGCTGCAAGGAAGTTTTATGTTTCTAAATGGAAAAGATTTTCTATTTGGTGCTAGAAGAGAAAACAAGACCTTTGTTATATGAGCATTCCATGTATTCTTTTATATTTGTGAGAGTTGTTTAATTTGGGCTTGGCATATTCTTCTTAGGCCCATTTATCAGCCATGTCCACATATATTTATACACACACACACACACACACACACACACACACACACACACACACACACACACACACACACACGTGTGCATATATATATGTGTATATATATATATATATATATATATATATATATATATATATATATATATATATATATATATATATATATACATATAGATATATATATGTGTGTGTGTACATTTTTTTGTGTACAGTACTAGTTATAATGGCAGGATATTGTGGTTTTGGGGGCTGTCATGGAAAAATTTACCTCAAAACTTGAAATTTTCTGTTAGGACATTTACTGACTCACCCTAGCTCCACTACCTGCCTTTCAGGCTCTTTTTTTTGCCTAGCCATGGAGCAGTTATCGGTCTCCTCATTTCTTCCTTCCCCATCTGCTAGAAGAAAAAAAGTCCTCTGGAGTCTTCAAGTGTTAGGCACGCTCCCTTAGCTGCTAGTAGGCAACTCTGCTGTGGCCTAACTTGGTGCCTCAGTGTGCTCGTTGTTCTCTCTCTGTCCCTCTAGTGTAACTCCTTGGGAAACCACTCAGGGCCATGAGTTAGACTCATCCTCTGTGGCTGTATTTGCCCTTATAACTAGGGTTGTCTTCATCGGACAAAGGAGAGACACTCTTGTCAGTTTCAGAAATAGGAACTGATTAAGTCTTACCATATAGCTGGACTAATGTGCATAATTCCTGCGATAATGCCAGAGCCACAGGTAGTTCTTTTTCCAGGACGTCTCTGAGTAAAAGAAAGCAAAAGTTGAGAACATGGCATGTCCAGTTTCTCTCACTATGGACATGTAAGACTCACTGGGTTCTGATTAGGGGTTTCTTTCAGACTTGTTTTAAATCCTGTTCTTTACTGACTTCAAATAGAAAAGTAATTCCCTCTCTTTCTGGCACTGATTTCCTTCCTGTTGTATCAGCTTTGGAAGATATTTTCTTAACAGCTTGTAGTATGTCTGACTTTCAGCCACCTCCTGTTAAAAAGCTTGAAAGATTACACACAGTATCTCGGACATAAATATCTTTTCTCTAATCTCAATTTAGATTATGCAGTTATTTTCATATCAAAAGCATCTGCTGTAAACATATTGTGAATGCTAACCTCATTCTCTCTGACAAGGATAGGAACGCTTTTGATAGATTTGGGAAGAAAGTTTATTATTTTCCTACTTTAACTTTCATAATTCTGAACTGCAAGGCATAAATGTTAACATTTCTATTGGCTTCTTTTGAGAACATGAGATAGATGACTGTTAACCTTCCTTTGTTAAAACTTCATTGAATTCCTTAATTGTGTCTGCTTCTCAAGTAACAAGACAGTCTTTAAAGTGCTGTGCTGATGCTGTGTCGAGAACTGCCACTACTAGTTCAGTTATGAGAAGATTTGTTTGGTTACATTCTCAAAACTTACCAGAAAATGTTAAAGTTGGGATTTAAATTTGCTACTTGACAAAGATGGTCTGTTTGGCCCTTCTGCTGCCGATATCCTTAAAAGATTTGATGAAAGAAGGAAACTGATTCAAGGGATTACCAGATTTTTCAACCTCCTTTTTTTTCTAAAATCAGTAAAAACTTTATAATTCAGTGCCATTGTCAAGAATAAAAATAAGCATTGTCAGCAAAGTTCTAACAGAATTTGCCCTCAAGTCAGATAGGTAAAAGTCCTTTTCTCAAGGATCCAGTCCTAGACCTTACCTTTTTCAATCTCTGTGTCAAGGTCCCAAAGTTCAAAATGCTACTCATTTAAGCCTTGTTACCACTCATACCCTTCTTCAGTTTCATGGTAAAGTTAGAGTTTAAAAAGACGCTTATCACATACTAATTTGCAACCAATCCAGATTTTAAGATTTTGTGTATATGACTGACTTTAGCAATTTTCTGTCGTATCCTTTGGTCCATCTAATGCATTAAGGGTGTTTACAAAGTATCTGGCTCCAGTAATTGCTTACTGCAGACTAAAGGCATTCACACCATTCCACATTTGGGCAACTGTGCTATAGTTACACTCTCTTTCCAGTTGTTAAGATTCACTGACTTGTGTCAAGAAATTCCTTCTCAGTTTGGTGTTTCAAGTGAACTTATAAAAGTCTTCTCTTATCCTTTCCCACTAAATAGTTTTTTCTGGGATGTCTTCTGTATTCTTCTGTAGTAATGGCTTTTCTTCCCTGGACAAAATAGGCTTGTACAAAGAAAACTTTATGAACTTTTCCCATCAGTCTCTGAAATCTAAAAGAGAATTTCACAGGGTTCTGGAATTGTAGCCTCTATGATTATCATGATTTCCTATGGCCAGACTTTAGATGAAAAAAAACTTCACTGGTACCTCAGGTCATTCTGGTCTCGGCATCAACACCCTTTTATAATTTTAGATGCCAGTTCTGGGGTTTGTAAGAAGGGAACTAATATGGTGGGTGGATCATTATCTCTCAAGCTGGTCTCCACTTCAGTTTTTTGCTTCCTCCTCCTCCTCAGTCTGTCACAGCATTTCATAATATTTGCCTCAGATTTTGCTTGCAGGGTGCTGTATCTAAAGGAGTGAAAGTGCAAGATCTACAGAACAACCAAGACAGACAAAACAGCATAAGTGTCAGATTTGTTAGCAGTAATTAATGCTCTAAATGCCTTAAATCATCTGTGGCCTCCAGGTCATCTGTAAGTTATCACAGATTACTCTGCAGTGATGATATCTTATGTTCAGTCATCACTTTCTGTCATATGCCAGAGACAGTACTTTTGCAGTCACAACACAGCTGTATTGCTTCTCAAGTTACAAACCGAAAATATTCCTTTGTTTTTGTGCACTCTTTGATATGGTACTCCATTCTCAACTTATTCAAACCAAAACTGTGGTAATATACAGAACGATAACCATTATCAACAATTCTCAACAGAGGTATAGTTCTGTGAAAATAAAGAGAAAACTCACAGCATGACTACTTTTCTTTCCATGCTGTTTAAAAACACATATAGCCTTAATACCTGCTACCTCATTACCAAGGCATGACAACATTCATCCAAGTTTTGTAATCATAATTTTAATACAGTACTCTATGAAGAATCAGATCCAGGTTGATGAGAGAGAAAGTTATTAAATCAACTCATGCAATTATCTAAAGTTAATCAAACATAATGCATCAACTGCATTATTGGATGGAAATGTTCAAACCTCATATTCTTTGTCTGAAACATTTGTACATCTTTTCAGCTGTATTTCTGCACAGGGGTCTTTTAATACAAAGCAGAATGAATCCATGCAAGAAAAGATGATGCAGACTTACTCCCTGATATGCCCCGTATTGCAACATTACCTGTCAGTCACCCAGAACTAAGGAATATTAGAAATTAGTAGTCAGTATAGAAAAGAAATCTACCTTAACATAGGTTGCCTTTATGTACCTCTTAGGCATGAAAAAGATGAAAAACATAGCACAGTGGCTAACTTGAAACTTCATGGGTCTTACAAACATTTGGAATTATTTGCTAATAAAATGCAACCATAATGGCTGCTTGTATGATGCCCACGTTAGTGATCATAATCCAGTTTTTGGTATGTGGAAGGCATTGTGTGTACTGTGAGACCCTCAACATTTGATCCACCACCACTTACACAGTAGATAAAGAGGTACCCACATTTAAATTTCCTGTTTTAAACGATCTACCCTATTCCTCAAGGGCACTTTCCATGTCATATAAAATACTTTGAATCCAGGTGAGAAAGCAAGACAGAAGACTAAAATACATCCATTCATCATGCAACAACTATAACAGTTAACAAAAAGAAGAAAGTTACAATAGTCCACCTGCCATGTAAAGAAAACTGAAGAGAATATGCAGAAACACACACAACTATGAAACTGCATTCTAAACAAGAACACAAATATATCCAGAGACATCTTGTGTGTATATGTGGAAAAAGGAGGAATATACTTATAAATGTGTCTCATGCTATTTAATTCTCATGACTATTAATCAGGTGATCTTATGTTGTCAATTTTGATTCTATCCTCAACTGATGGGTTCAGATCCAGTCCCTCAGATCCGACTCTGCCATTGATAAAGCTCGTGGCAACCAAAAAACTCTTGAGCTTCTCCCTTATCCATAATTCACCCTCCCTGTTACCTCAGATCTCGTTTGCCACTTTACGTGAAAGACATGGTTGACCATAGCTCTCGAGCAACCTTTACTCTCTTCCTCTGTCTGACATGTACTTTTTATCTTCACATAAACCTTCAACATGTAAACTTTATTCCAGTAAATGGAAAAGATTTGTGTATTGGGCACATCAAAATCATGTTGAACCTTCTTCAGCTCTGATTCATAATATCCTTGAATTTTTGGCCCTACTTTTTAAAGAAGTAGCTAGCTCCCAACAATTAAAGTTTATAAATATTAGCAGTGATATCAAACTTTCTCATTGGGTTTGAGGGTTCCTCAGTAGCCTCTCATAAGTTGTGCAGAACTTTCTTGTGAGGCACTCTACTTTTAAAACTTCCTTTTAAAGATCCTACTCCCTCATGGGACCCAATCTGGTACAGCAGGCAGATATACATTCTCCTTTTGAGCAAGCAAGTGTGACTTAAATATCTTACTTGGAAAATGTTTTTTCTAGTAGCCATTACATCTTCTAGACAAATTTCAGAAATTCAAGCAATGTATTCAAAACCTCCATACATTAATTTTTCACAAGGATAGAGTTACATTACGAACCAATGCATCCTTTCTTCCCAAGGTAGTGTTGGAATCCACTGTCAATCACTCCATTAATTTGCTAGTTTTCTTCCCCCTATTTAATAAGAAAGGCAAGTACATGTTACATTTACTGGATATTCACAGACAATTATGTTTTTACTTGCATAGAACAAAAGAAATAAGAAAAAACAGACCAATTGTTTGTTTCCTTTGCAGACTTCAAATTGGGAAAACCAGTTGCCAAAGTAACTTTAGCCAGATGGCTAATTGATTTTGTCTTGTTTATTTATAAAAAAAATTGTCTGTTACCTTACCACAACCAGTACGGGCTCATTCAACTAGATCCATGGAAACATCTTCAGTTTTTCTTTCAAGGATGTCCATGAAAGACATATGCGCAGCAGCTACTTGGGCTACTCTTCATAATTTTGTTACTCATTACAAATTGGATCTAGTCTCCAGGGGTAGAGCATAATTTAGTTCAGCTCTGCTCAGGAACAGCATTCCTTGAGTCCATCTGGGATTTTATGCAGCTGGGGATTCTGTCCCATCAGCTGAGGATAGAATGAAAATTGACAACATTAGATAAAGAAGTTATGTACTTACCATAATGTTCCATCTGTGTTATCCATTTTCATTCTTCCTCAACTCCTCGCACACCAACCCACATCCTTTGCAAACTTGTGGAAGAATGAGTTTTTTATGGGACATCACTATCTTTTGTATTGACCTCCAGATATAGTCTTTTTTATATATTGACTGTATGCAGTTTTTCACCTCCTTTTATCTAAACATCGTAAATATTTTCTTACAGGCAAAAATCAGCAAACAAGATCTAAGGTAAGTTAGGGTTGGTGCATTATGGGTAAGGGAGAAGTTTGAGAGTTTTTTGGTTGCCACAAGCTTTAGCAATGTCCAAATCGGATCTGAGGGATTGAATCCAAACCCATCAGATGAAGAAGAATGAAAATGGACAACACAGATGGAACATTAAGGTAAGTACATAACTTCTTTTTTAGCTGTATTAACTAGAATAATAAACCTGTAATTGCCTGTTTGTAAGATATAAAAGGCTATAGCATAGAAACAGCAAATAAGAAAGTTGGTTCCTTATGCAGAAGGATCATCACGGGGTATGCCCAAAGAGTCTTGGTTCCTGGAGTTGGACGGCTCACTTGGAGCCTATTGTGGAAATGACCTGTAGAAAGATCAAAGAGTTTTTGTCTTGCTAGAATGAATTCCTAGATAAACTTTGGCTATAACCTACAATAAAAATCCTAGTTGCTGAAATGTCTGAGAGACTGAGCTGCTCTGCAGTAAAATCAGATTTATCTTCCAGTACTAGGAACTTTGCAATATAATATACTGTAGATAGTGTACACACCTTTAAATATTAAATATGGAAAGCCAAGTAGGCTAGTCTTTCCATTTCTTACATTACATAAACTTATGATGTGAAGTTGTTCAGTCTCGCCATTCATTCATCACTGATGGGTTAGACACGGCCAACTAGCAAGCGCAAAGTTCTCCAGTAGCTCGAGACCCCATCCCTTATCCCACAATGCACTGCTGAAATTACCTCAGATCTAGTTTGCCTCAGCACGGATCTCTTGCTTTCCAGCTTGGCTCAAGACTTTATTGGGAGTTTTTCAACTATCAGCAAGTTATATTTTCACTTTTTTTATATACTTTCTTTTATTCATAGTAGCATATATACTAGTTAGCAAATAGTCCTTTTTTCTGTGTTTTTACCCCTTTCCTCAGTATTCTATCTTGCCTTCAGCATTTTGGCCTTAGGATTAGTAATTAGTCAGTGATCTCCTTTGGGACTATCGTTTTGGATCTCTAATTACTGTTTGTAGTTATTAGTTGTTAGTGCCCCTTTTTGGGCTGTGTGTATGTTTGTGTGAGCTACTTAGTTTAAAACAGCTCTTAGTTAATCAGTGTGCTTGAGTTGTATAATTTCTGAAGATAAGGACAAGCATCCAAAGTCTGGGTTTAAAAAGTGCCCAGACTGCGGACAGAAAATGTCAGTCACAGATGCCCATGTGCAGTGTGTTTACTGCTTGGGTGAGGTACATCTGCAAGAGTCTTGCAGCATATGTCATTCCTTTTCCACAAGAGTATTAGCTGAAAGGAAGAGGAAATTGATTGATAGGGGTATCATTAAGCACCCCTTTTCTGAGACATTGTCTGACCAGGATGGAGCCAGTAAATCATCCATATCTTCTAAGTCTTCCACTGATTCTAGATCCAAGAAAGGAAAGAGGTCAGAAATTGTGGTGACTTCGGCTCCACTGCCCTCGGAGCCGACAGTCTGCTCTTTTCGGAACTGGGACATGGCCTTGGAACTGGTTACCGAAAAACCTCCTTCCATGTTGCCCCAATCGGCTCCATCTGTCCACTCTTCCAGGTCCTCTGTCAGCTTATCTGATCTGGATATGGACCGGCTGGTTCAGAAACTCTTGAAGGCACCAGGCCTAGTTAAATTGCTGTCGGCTCAAACACAACTGTCGGAGCCAAAGACCACTACCCTTGAATTGTCTGCTCCTCCTCCAAGCTATATCAGACCTTCTGAGCCGGAAAAGGCTGACCTGATGATCGTGGATCCCTTGGAGCCAACACCTGCTCCAGTGTCGTCGGCTCCATCTGCTTGGACATTCTCTGCGCTGACCGGGGACTCTAGGAGCCGACACTCTCTGGTCAGGTCCAGGGAGGATAGCCAGACTCTTCCTCTCGGGGCCTCAGCTGAGCTCGGCTCCTACCTTGGGCTCGGAGATGGCTTTGGTGCGGGAGGAGATCGCTGCTCCATCGGAGCCACCAACTCCTTCTCATCAGAGCCGAGGTGCTTTTGATGCCATGAGGCGAGTGTTGTCTCCCAAGACTTCCTCATTTCAAGGTCTGGTCTCTTCCTCCCCTAAAGTGCCTGTGTCTGTTTCTGTTTCCTCCGGTCCTCCCAAGCGTAGAGACCCAGAGCCCCAGGTAGCCCCACAGGGTGCTCCCTGCTCTTCTGAGACCTCTCCAGAAGTTCCCCCTGAATATCTTCCTAGGAAGTTATTATGCAAGAGGAGGCATTTGGACTACCCCCAGGATTCTATCACATCGGACACCAACCTGGATAAATCAGAAGGGTCCCCCAGATCCCCCTCTGAGGACATCTCCTTTGCGGAGATTCTTGAAATCCTTAGGCAGAGGGGTGATTGGCAGTCCAAGAGCCCTACTGTGGACGAGTCAGTTCTCCTGAAAGCATTTGGGTCTCAACCTTCCACCTCTTGGGTATTTCCGCCCTACGATGAGCTTATGGATCTGGTCTCTCGTAGGGAGTGGGAGTCTCCAGAATCTATGGAATCTGTTCCTCGGAGGCCTAATAAGTTTATTTCAGGCCCTGTGGATAAGTCCTTTTTGACCAAGGGAGTCCCTGTTGATGCATGGTGGTGGTGCCAGCCACCAAAAAGGAAATGTCTGAGACTTCCTCATCTATCCATCCTCCTAATAGAGAATCCAGGATCATGAATAGATATGGGAAATGCATGCTCAGTTCAACGACTTTCTCACTCAGATCACTGAACTACTTGACGCATTTTACCAGACTGCAGAGAGATCTCCTTAAGGAGTTGGGAGATACTCTTCAGGGTGCTGTAGCTTTAAGTGTATCCGATAAGATTGCCACTCAGCTCACAGTCAACTTGTCCATGCGTCAGTATTATACGCAGCTGATGGTTCAAGTAGAGCCGCAGGTACAGGAATCGCTCTCCATAGGCATGCCTGGATGCTACTCTGTTCCTTCGCGGAACGCTTCAAGTCTTCTTTTAATAATACGCCAGTTGACTGCTCATCCTTGTTTGGGCCAAAGATGAAGGAGACTTTAACCAGGTGTGAGCAAGAAGGAAAGACTCTGTTAGCCGTCGGAGTCCGTTTTTCCACCCCCACTCGACCCTTTCCCAAAGGTCAGAGGGGAGGAAAGATGTGGTTCCGGAAATCCCAAGGAGCCTTTCAAGACACACGTGGAGAGCCCCCCTCCAGAGGCAGAGGAGGGGGTTTCAATGGAAGACACCACCCTCGCGGCAGAGGGGGTCCGCAACACCAGGGTGACAGAGATCACTTCTCTGGTCAATCCTACCAGCACTCCTGAAGGGAGGCCTGCCTGTCCTACTCTGGAGGCAGTTGGGGGTCGCTTATCTTTGTACCCCAAAGCCTGGCTAAATATAACGAATGACAGTTGGGTACGAAGTATCATTTCTAGAGGGTATTTCATACCATCCTCCACCCAGCCTCTTCCTGTCCAAAAAATCCTGGATGTTCCACCCAGTCACATGGGACAATAGAGGTACACCAATTGCTAGAAAAAAGAGTCATCCAGCCAGTCACAGCAGACCAGACAGGATTCGGAACTTACTCAAGGTTCTTTTTGGTTCCAAAGAAAACAGGGGACTGGAGACCCATTTTGGATCTCAGCAGACTCAACCAATTTGTGAGAAAAGAGAAGTTCCAAGTACATATCAACTGCTGTAGTGGTTCTGAGCTTCTTGTGTAGTGGTAGAAAGGGTTTATCTAAGGTTAAGAACACAAAGCACAACTACTATGATGCAAGTATGACGCCTCTGTGCCAGTACTTACTAATGCATGCTAACCCTAACCCCAACCGTGCACCTTATCTCAGAAAAAAAATCTTTCCCTAACACTACCACTACTCAGGCAAAATACATCTGAATTTAGTGGTAGAGTTTTGATTAACATATTGCAGAAGGAAACTGTTTTTCTCCTCTGTTCATTTTTCCCTTGTTTTGAATTTTTCAATATGTTGATTCAATCACCTATGCTTTGATGACTGTGCATTTCAATAAATCAACATATATAAAGCAAACTCATGTAAGATAGAACATTTTAAATCCCCTAAGTTTTGTAAATTAGTCAATTTATTGGTAAGTCTATGAACAGACATAATGCATTAGAATAGATAGTCTTAAATTTAACAAATAGCTGAGGAATTCTGCATACTTGTATCCAAGATAAATCAATATTTACCTGCTGCTAACAACAATGCTTTTATGTTTTGAATTTTTCTTCCTCCATCCTACAGAATATACTTCAAAAGATAAAAATGAGATTTATTACTTGATCCTGGCCTGAGTGTCTTTACTATACTCTTGTTGTTGTCAGTAGGACAGTAGCATAAGCCTTAAGTAGTCACCTTAAGAAAGAAAAAACAGTGCTCCACAGCTGAGGGAGATTATGCAAGATGACACCTGTTCGCAAAGGAGGTCGCTCTGCACATATCCTAAGTTATTACTTTGCTGAGACCACAAGCAGAAATATAGACAATTCTCATTTTGCCTGACTTAAGTGACAGTGTAATACGTAAAAGGGTTTTGAAGCTTCTCATGTCATAGGCAGTACACAAGTTGTATTGAAGGAGAATGTCCAACAAACCCTTAGTAAAGCTGAGCTAACCAGAGATGCTCTATTTGATCTTTCAGTAACATTCATTGTGGTAAACTATGATATTCTGTGGTAATGGACATTCTGAATGGAATTAGTTCCAAAATTACCGTCCCAGCAGTTCATATTCAGGTAGATGAAAAATCAGCTCATCTTTTTCAGGAAATACATATTCACTACAGGGTCAGGTCTTGGACTTTAGTTATTTACCTAGTTTCATCAGTGATCTCTACTGCGGCTCTAACAAGAGAGCCTTGATACAGTGTGGTGATGTCTGCACAGTCCTACCCCCTATTCATGACTTACAGAGTACTTGAAATTATCAGAAATCCTTCAGTATATTGTAGGGATGGCTAGGTAACAGTTGACTACTGCTAAATATTTTTAAAAGCAAAGCCATATTATTCTCAACTACAGAATCTAATTCTTGCCTACATATTTTTAACTTGACTGCATTTTATGGCATGGGCATTAAAACGTGTTTTTAAATACCTTGGGGTCTACATGGATCATAATGTAGAATTTAATTAAAATTGCAAGAAAGAAGCACAGCAAACGAATCAGTGTTAGGGAGGCTGTACTCTTAAAAACATACATGATGATGGAAACCGAAATAAGTGTGAGTGCAGCATTGCTAATACCATGACTATTATAAGGAACCGTTGTTCTTACAGAAATCTGAGGTTACACACGGAACAATATTAAAGGTATTATGCAAACAAGCAATTTGTTTTACTAAAATTTCTCTTGTAAAATGCACTACTGACAGACCTAAAAGCTCAGGGATGTTTTCTTTTATTAAACAAGAAACATCTTTATTGAATTATCACTTATGACATGGGCAATCATACATATATATAAATGAAAACAAACAATATTGGCACATTTTCAGTTGCAAACATTATATATCGCATACAGTCTTATAGAGAATCATTGTTATTTGACCATTACATAACTCATTCAGTTCCTGCCTTCCCTTAAACCTCATTCCTTCTCCAAAATATTATTCTGCTTGTATTGTTCCCACAATTACCATTTTATTTCTATGTAATTTGCTCCTGCCCTTTTCTAAAGATCTCACTTCCTTTTTTTATCTTTGTTACTATATTCACTTCTAGTATGTTTTGGTTTAGACTTTGATTTCCATTTTCTAGTAATTGCTTTTTGTTAGCCATCAAAATTAAACTCAGCAAGACCTTACTATGTCTAGGTAATTCTAATTCTGTATCACAGCTCAGAAAAAAAATAATTTCCTTAGTTACACCAATTTGCTCACCCAGTATTTTTAACAGAGTAGTCTGTAGGGAATTTTAAGTCTGCCAACTAATTACACTCCCAAAAATATGTTCCCAGTTACCTCTTCACCATCATGCCTCCAACATTTGTAATCTACTTGAGGAAAAATTATTTGGAGTCTGCTTGAAGTATAAAAATGTTTGCGCAAACACTTCCAAGCAAAAATCATAAATCTTCTAGCCTTTGCTGCATATTTGGGAGCTATATATATATATATATATATATATATATATATATATATGTATATATATATATATATCCCTATTGTTTCTTTATGAATTTCTTATCCAGTCTCTCTTCACAATCCTTTCTAAACTCCTGTGATTGATTCCCGTAGTTATCATGCACTATTTTATATGCCCTACTAATTATCCCTTCTGTTCTAGATTCTATTAACAACTCTACCAGTGATGGTCCTTCACTTAGGATCCCCTTATTCCTTTCTCTTTGCCTATACTCTGACATCAGTCCTTGATAGGGAAGGCAGGCTCTAGCCTGCAGTCCAAATGTATTCTTGACCTCTTTCCATTCTATAACATTCCCCTCTCTATTTGTTCCCAGTACCTTGGTTCCTTTGCAAGTTTTCTCCAGTAAATTCCAGCTTCCCCTTTCATATCCTCTGTACCCCTAATTGCAGTCATCCCTATAGGCAGAATCTCATTTTTCCATTCCTGTGTTAGCTTAGTTCTTAAAATACTTCTTGCTACTTTATGAATATATTATTCATTATGATTTTTTTGTTGTCCTTAAGGATCTACATACAAAATCCCAGTTTCTCCTTATTTCTTGAGCTTACCTCCATTTCATCATCGTGTCTTTCCACTTTGAATTATAAATTACTGCTTGTGCTATGTATAGGAGCCTAAATTGTGTAGCTCTAAAATATCCCTTCAAATCAGGTAATCACAAACCATCTTGTCAATTGGAAGGATTGACTTGTCCCACTTGACTCTTGCTCTCTTCCTCTCCCGGATGAAATCCTTTAACTCTTTATCAAATAATTGTTGTTGGTGACCTCAAGGGCTTTAGCACACTAGGCTGGTGTGTCAAGAACAGATTCTGTAAGTTCTTGGAAATTCAGGTACTTATCTATATTTAAATGTGTTGGTTAGGGGTTTAGTGTGTGTATGTTGTGACTGTGATATGTGTGTGTGTGCGAGGGGAATGTAGGTCTGTGGTGTTTCATGTGTTTGTGTATGCAGTGCGACCTTGGAGTTAGAATATTTAAGTAGGGGGGGGGGGGGGCTTGCCTGCCACTTCTTGTCTGTAGTTTAGGTTTGTGTTCTGGGGGAAGGTGTATGTATGTGTGTGGTGTAGGTTGAGTGTAGTTTTCAGTAGTTTGAATTTCGCGGTTTTGATGTTTCGGTATTTTAGTGTTTCGGGTATTTGGTCTCAGGATTTTGGGTGTCGGTAGTTTGGGTTTTCGGGATTTAGTAGTGTTTTTATATATATATATATATATATATATATATATATATATATATATTATATTAATCCAAAAAAAAAACAAATGGACTCAGAAACACCTGAATTCTCCAGAGTAAAAGCAAACTTTAATTGTCGACCATGAGCGCTTTCACAGGTAACCCTGCTTCTTCAGATGCTAATAACACATTCAAAAATACATCAATTTAAATGTGCCTGCATTCAGTTGTAATTAGTCACATGATTCAAGCACTCTCACCAGTTTCTTAAAGCAACATGCCGTAAGAACATTCCAAGAAATATATTCTTATTCATAACAATTTAGTAGTACAAACAAACATAAACAAATTCTTGCCAATAAGATGTTTTATTTACTTTAGATGCAATGTTCCTTTTGCACAGCCGTTCCACAAGAGATTGGCCTGGAAACATTTAGAAATTATTGCTAAGCACGTCAGTTCAGAAAAGCTTGGTGTTAACACTGTCTGCTTTAGGACATAGTGCTTGTAATTAATATATATATATATATATATATATATATATATATATATATATATATATATATCTTATGTGTGTGTGTGTGTGTGTGTTTCATCAGTATCAATAAATTTCTTTATTTCTCTTTGTATTTGTTAACAGTAACAGAGCACCGAAATACATGGACATTCTTCAGGAGCACTGTTTGATTAAGTGACTTGTTTAGTGTCACAGTAGGCAAAAACAGGCTGACGAAATGAAGTACTAGATCACATGAAGCAGGTCATTGTTATCACACAGCTTTAGTTACTTATACTATTTGCCAGGCTTAAGTTGTTGGTTTGGCCGTGGGTACCACCATGGCACCTTTTTTTTTTTTTTTTTGCTAACGTAGCAATGGCATTATGGGAAAATGAAAATCTTCATTTAGCTTGTATGCCCTGTATTTTTTTAATGGCTATTTCCTTTTCCAATTAATATAAATGTAGTATCGATGCAGGACTTTCAAGATGGTGGACATCATGTGAGTACTCTCTCTATACAGCTTCACAACCCTCTGTTTGAATCGTCTTAATCATGAAGCATCAACCTGCAGTCTTATCCTAACAGGGATGTTCATCGTGTTTCACTGTTGCAGTCATCACTGCAGGGTTCTTCCTGCCGGCAGGCAGCCCTCGGTCGGCCAGAATCCCAAAGTCTGGGGCCGGCGTCGGCTGTTCAGTCATGTTCCCTGACATCAGGGCGCCAGGAGTACAAAGCTGCCAGCCGACGCCATGTTCCCCAGTCTTTCTTGCTGTGCGGTGAAAGCAGTTCGCAAGTGCCAGTCGACTGACTCCTGATACTTTTTCGTGCTTCAGTCCGAAGACTTAGTTCTTCTTCTCAAGCTAAGTACCCCATTGGGGAAACTTTTTTCTTGCTCCAGTCCTATGTCAGAAAAAGTTAATAATTGCATTTCTTGTGGGAAGCAAATACCTCATAAGGATTTCCACTCTTACTGTATTCCTTGTTTAGGCCCTGACCACGACGTAGCTAGTTGTCGGTTTTGTGCTAGATTCAACCAACGTACGATTAAGCAGAGGTACGATTTTGCTTTTCACTACTTTGGCAGGCGATTTAATTATAAAATGTCGTCGGACATGCTTCTGACTACCGGAGTTCACAAACGACGCAAGGATAAGGACAGGCCTCCGAGGTCCAAATCAGATGACGTTTTACAATCAGAGCCAGCTACAGGTTCGGCCGTTGTCAGTGAGGTGCTTTCGCAGCCCCTGTCTTCGGCCATTTCAGAACTGATTGCCGAAACGGACTCCCACGAGGAGCCAACTAGGCCTTTGAGTACTCCAGCTGCAGGACCTTCGGACAATGCTCCCTTGGATGGGTCCGGAGCTGCTGTGCAGGTACCGGCTTCCGAGGGGGTTTTCAGGCCTACACAGCTTCTGATAAAGGAAAAGCCAAAGATAAAGTCAAAGACTTCTTCTAAATCTAAGACACCAGCCCAGGCCTCTTCTGATCCAGGACCCAAATCTCAGAAACAGCTACTTAAAATGGCGGAGGACTTAATAACCATGATTAGGGGTTCACATCCCCCTCCAGACAAAAGGCCAAGGCAAGAATTGGATTATGAATCCTCTGATCAGGCATCTATTTCTTCAGTGTCTTCCTCTGAACAGGAATATACTTTCCCTCCTTATGAGGATTCTGATGCTGAGGAATCCATTCCATCAGCTTCTCCCCCTGAGGATTTTTCTTTTGGGGAAACTTTACATGACATGAGGGAACATTTTCACTGGAAAGGACAGGAGTACTCTGAATCTAAGAGAAGGCTTAGGGATTTTCTTCTTCTTCCCCAACATAGACCCCTGGCTATTCCTCCTATTTTAGATATTGTGGGTGATGCCTTTTCTGAGGCTAATTTAACTCCTGACTCCTTTCCTCCAGCCCCTGCTAAGCCTGACAGATATTACAGGGTCCCTGACTCCCACCAGTTCCTTTACAAAAATCCTACTGCTGATCCAGAAACCATTTCTTAGGGTCCTAAGGGGGTTAAGGCTGCCTCTGCTAAAAACCCTATTCCGACAGATAAGGAATCTAGAGCTTTGGAGAGATGAGGCAAAAAAAGTGTACACTTCTCCTACTTTATCTATTAGGGCTTTAAATTGTCAATTTCATATGCTAAAATATCAGCAATTCCTGCTGTCTGTTATGAAACAAAAGCTAGGTACCATTTCTGCATGTGCAGATAATAAGGAATTACATGATTTTATACATGCTACTGAGCAAGTGGGGAAGCATGGTTTACACTGTGGTTTTGATGCCTTGGAGGCTTCATGCAGGGCAGCTGCCTCTGGCACAGTCATTAGAAGGCATGCTTGGTTAAAGGAACAAAACATACCTGATCAAGTGAAAGCAACGTTACTGGATGCTCCTGTTCAGCATAATGTTTTGTTTGGGTCTAAGGCTGAAGAGGTGATAAAGAAAATGGAGGATAAGGCAAAATCCATGCAAACGGTTAAGGATTTCTTACAAGTTCAGCACCCAAGATTTAGCAGAAATTGGCCAACTAAAAATTGGTCCTTTCCCAGCTCGGACAGGCCTCAGAGGGGTAGATATAGGTGCTCCAGAGGGAGGGCCTAAGCACAGACCTCTTACAGACCTAGACAGTGGAGTGCTTCCACCCCCAGGGGTGGAGAGGACAGACCTCAATCTTATAGAAAACAGACTCAATGACTCCCCCTGCATGGCTCCAGGAACTTCTCTCCTGGAAGCCCCTCTAGGAGGAAAACTCTCTCTTTTTCAACAAAATTGGACTTACATAACCCAAGACAAGTGGGTTCTGGATGTAGTTTCAGGAGGTTACAAATTCCACTTTCATACCTTGCCAAGACCAAACGGATGGCCAGACCTACCAAAACGCCAATGGACAGAGGCATTAAACCAGGTGGGATCCCTCATGGCTATGAGGGCTATAGAACTGGTTCCACAATCAAAGACGGGGCAAGGCTTTTACTCAAGGCTCTTTCTAGTTCCCAGAAAACAAAATTCATGGAGAACCATCCTGGATCTGTCAGTCTTAAATACTTTCCTGGAGATACCAAAGTTCAAGATGCTTACTCTGCAGCAGCTCCTGCCAATGTTGAGCAAAAATGCATGGATGGTGACATTGGATTTAAAGGAGGCTTACCTACACATCCCTATCAGACAGAAGTGCAGAAAATACCTCAGGTTCAAGGCCGGCTCGAAACATTACCTATTCTCTGTGCTGCCCTTTGGCTTCTCTACTGCACCCAGGGTCTTCACCAAGTGCCTGGCACCAGTAGTAGCTTATTGCAGACTCAAGGGAATTCAAATTTACCCTTATCTGGATGACTGCCTTATTCAAGCAGACAGCAAGGATGTCTTACTCCAGCACCTGGAATTTGTTCAAAATCTACTCAAGTACCTGGGATTCACTGTGAACATAAAAAAAGTCAAATTTGACACCCACACAACAGATAACTTTTCTGGGTGCTCTGCTAAACACAACAACCCAGATAGCATTCCTGACATCTGAAAAACAACTACAGCTGGCTTCAACTTTCAAAACCTTGGCGTCAATGTCTCAGCTAACTGCAAGGAAATTCCTGCAGGCTTTGGGTTACATGACCTCCTGCATCCTTCTCATACCAAATGCAAGACTACATATGAGAAAAATACAATGGTACCTAAAAAGTGTATGGTCCCAGCATTGCCACAGTCTAGACACACAGATTGCTGTCTTGCCTTGCCTACAAAAAGAATTCCATTGGTGGACCATGGCATGTCTTCACAACAAAGGGAAAGCCTTCAGTCTGCCTCCAGCCAGCCAAGTGTTAACCACGGATGCTTCAGATTACGCATGGGGAGCCCACTTGCAGGAAAAGGCCGGCAAGGTTTCTGGACAGAGGATCAGAAGCACCTACATATCAATTTAAAAGAGATGTTAGCTGTACAGAATGCCCTCTTGGCTTTCAGGGATCTTCTACAACCGGGACAACTACTGATACGGACAGACAACACCACAGTTATGTGGTACATAAACAAGCAAGGGGGTTCACACTCCTACCCCCTTTGCAGACTAGCCATGACTCTATGGAACACAGCTCTAGCTTGCAAAGTGGATCTACAAGCTCAGTTCCTGCCAGGGAAACAAAATATTCTGGCAGACAGCCTGAGCAGGAACCTGTCAGACGCACACGAGTGGATGCTAGACACCCAAACATTCAAGATGATTACAGAAGCCTGGGGCTGCCCGGACATAGATCTATTTGCATCCCCCCTCAACCACCACTTACAGATTTTTTGCACAAGGACATTTCACAAACTAGCATGGAAAGTGGATTCACTATCATTCAGTTGGAGAAACCTCTCGGAGTATGCCTTTCCTCCACTATCTCTTCTTCCACGGGTGTTATTAAAGATCAAGCAGGACAAACCCAAGATGATGATTTTACTGGCCCCAAATTGGCCTCATCAATTTTGGTACTCAACACTGATGAATCTATCCCAGGAGCCTCCTTGGATTTTACCTCAGATTCCAAATCTTTTGTCCCAACACCAGGGCCAGGTTCTGCACTCTCATATCAAAACTCTCAGCCTGGCAGCTTGGCAAATTCAGGGTCTATGATTAATCCTACCCTTCACAAACAGGTCATGGATGTCATCTTAGAAGCCGGATGGCCTAGCACTAGAAAATCTTATGCAGGTAAATGGAAGAGATTTTGCACCTGGATGCATGCTCAGGATTCGGATCCTCTCATTCCTAATATCCCACTGATTTTACTCTACCTGACAGACATGCTACATAAGGGTTTATTCTTCTCCTCCATAAAAATACATGCCTCAGCTATCTTTGCACATTACAATACAGATCCTCCAATCTTTTCGCATCCACTTCTGAAACAATATCTCAGAGGAGCAAAGAATTTAAGGCCCCCTAGGACACCACCCATACCTGCTTGGGACCTCAACTATGTTCTGGAAAAACTCACTCTGCCTCCTTTTGAGCCTGCTGCCACATCTGATATTAAGTATTTATCATGGAAGACAGCTATCCTACTGGCTTTGACTTCAGCCAGGAGAGTCTCAGAGTTACAAGCACTCATGGCTGTGGAACCTTATATTATTTTTCACCAAGATAGGGTGTCTTTAAAGACTAATCCTACTTTCATGCCTAAAGTGGTTTCCAAAGTGGCTTTAAATCAAACTATTCACCTGCCAACTTTTTTCACTAATCCACAAAATAAGGGGGAAAGGATCTTGCATTCCTTGGATGTACACAGGCAACTTCGTTTTTACCTGGACAGAACCAAGGATATCAGGAAAACAGAGCAACTGTTTGTTTCTTATGCAACAAATTCCCAAGGCAAAGCTATTTCAAAACAGACCATTTCTAAGTGGATTGCTCATGGAATCAGATTTTGTTACTCTCATCATGGAAAGCAAATCCCATGAAAAATTAGGACTCACTCTACCAGAGCTGCTGCTACTTCAGCTGCCTTTCTCAGGGGATTACCTACTAAAGATATTTTGGAAGCTGCAACTTGGAGTTCAGTGCATATTTTCTCTAAGCACTATAATCTCCCTCTTTACTCTAAGTCTAGGGCAGGCTTTGCTTCTGCAGTCTTGCAGGGCCTTCTAGCCACCCCTTCTACTCTATAACCACCACCCTTTATCTCAGCCATGGGATTCAACCCTACAGTGATGACTGCAACAGTGAAACACGATGAACATAGTACAGTTGTGTACACTTACCATAAATGTAGATGTTCGAGTGTCTTCACTGTTGAAGTCCGGGTTACCCACCCTCCTGTCCCCTCTTATACTTTCATTAGTGTGGTTTCCTACTTCACCCTTCTTCTGAGGTGTATTTGCTACAGGGTATGGGGTTTGTTGTATGTTACATTTTTGTTTTACTATTAGCCTTTACTTTTGGGCACCTGACATCTGGGGCAAGAAAAACTGGCGAACATGGCGACGGCTGGCAGCTTTGTACTCCTGGCGCTCTGACGTCAGGGAGCATGACTGAACAGCCGACGCCGGACCCAGAGTTTGGGATTCTGGCCGACCGAGGGCTGCCTGCCGGCAGGAAGAACCCTGCAGTGATGACTGCAACAATGAAGACACTCGAACATCTACATTTATGGTAAGTGTACACAACTGTACTTTCCTGATATAAGAAACTAACCATCTGGATACATTACTATTTAACTATTCAAGTTTTATTCAACAAAAATTAACTTTTCTTTACCCTGGATACTTCTATAGCAAAGGCACATGGCATTTTGAGGCCTAACCTTACTAACAGTAAGAGCTGCATATAGTAAATAACTGTGATCTTGTAAAAATCAAACCATCCTAATGACTTGGAACAAATGGAATTACAACCAACCAAAACTAAGCTTTCACAAATAACTTCACCTGGAAAAGAAGCTTTATCGAAAAGGCAGCGAACGTTAAAACAGCAAGATGCAAGTAAATCTACCTCTAAAACAAAATCAGAAGGGGGGCCTGTATCATGGATGACCTAAGATCAGCCCTAATGCCAATACAGACTGCCATTCAAAAATTTTCAGACCAACTCTCAAAGTTCGGAACTTTGATTAGACCATGCTGAAGCCAAATCAACAGCAAATTAAATGAAAATTGAGGAGCTCCAAAAACAACTGAAAAACAAAGATGCTGTATTAGAAGACAGGCAGCAAAAGCTTACAGATCTCGAAGCTTGGAGCAGGAGAAATAATATCCTCATATGAGGAATTCCTGAAACATACAATCAAGCACAACTTCAAGATACTTTAAAAAAGATTTTTAGTGGCTTCCTGGAAAATCTGTCCACTGTCAAAGACATTGTAACAGAGAAAACAGATAGAGCTCTCCGTAGATCACAAAACCTTACCAATCCTCGGCAGGTCTATGATAAGCTACTAAACTACCAGTATGTTCAAGAAATCTTGTATGCAGCAAAGCAAAATCGAACATTAAATTGGAATGGACACAAAATCACATTTACTCAGGACCTACCAATGCAAATTAAGCACACAAGACAACTGCTGGCACCTTTTTGTGCCTTTCTTCATACCAAAAAAAGTCAAATTTCAAATGAAATATCCCATCACTCTAGCCTTCCCCAAAAATGACCAGAGATTCTTAGTTAAAACTCCATCGGAAGCCAAAACTGTCTTTGTTAAAGCCTTTGGTGAACTCCCAAAACTCTAAAAGAGGGAAAGCTGAGAACAGAAAACAAGAAGAAAAAAGGTAGCTGACCTATCCACAGATCGACTTGAATCCCCATTTAACTCACAGATCTCAGCACAAAGAAGTCTTAAATGGCTTTTTCCAGAGCTGTTTTCTTATCCGTCATAGATTTTTACTGTTTTTGTTCAAATCCACATGGTAGGGGGTTCAAACTGCAGGCCATGAGCTCCTTTGCAGCATTCTAAGCTACGGATTGTAACAGTTAATTCGGTAAGCCTGGAAATGCATAGGGCTGTCTTTTTGGTCCTACCTGTCGCAGATGACTGTAGTCCCTATTTTGTTGTAGATATCAACTCGGATTCACTTCCTTTCCTGGTCTTCTTAGCGAAATGGGCTTGTGGATTAATAAATCTGCTTTTTGTCTTCGGCGTTGGGAGAAAAGAAAAAGAATGAAGAACTGGACTTTTGTTAACCTTAATGCAATTACAGGCAAGTGAGTGTTTTTTAATTAACTGGCCTAATGAGGATCGTTTTGAAAACTTAGCAAATAGCAAATCACTAAAGGTCCTCGAACTACTAACTGCAAATAAAGTCAAATACAGTAATATGTGACTTGCTCCTAATAAATAGCTTTAAACTAGCTATTAAACATCTAGCTGGTAATCTAATACTGTTTATAATGTTTGCTTATGTAGAACTGCTGACTTGGTTGTGCAGAACAAAAAAAAGGGGGAAAAGTAAAGTGAGTCTATTTTTCCCTTACACAATCTTTGAGTGTTTTGCAAATAACTCTGAATAACACAAATGTACATAAGACCTGATAAACCACTGTTTAACTGCACAGTCAATCAAGTGAAGTCATGCATTGTAGCATGCAAAACTAATCAACAGCAACGCTGAATTTTCTTTTTTTATTATTGCTAAATCCATTCTTATTTTTAATAAACCAGGGTGTGTGGGTTAACTATCATACCGTTTATTCTTGTTACTTAAAAAAGTTCATTAAGCTCTTAATTATTGCATAAATAATGGCAGCATGGAAACAAAGTTGGGTCGTCTCCATGTCAAAGAGATAGTAAATCTCATAGGTGAAGTTCATGAAAACTTCATTCAGTCATCTTTCATAAATGAATGTACTTTGTATTACTTCTGTTATCTGCAGTAACGAGACTAGGCTTATATATAAGAGCTTTATTCTGTCGCCTCCTTTGTAGGCAACAACTACACATGTTTTAACTCAGTTATGAAAGTATTAACTTTTTCCAAATGAAGAGTATGCATTAGGAACATATAAAATGGAGTGTAGTAGTAAGAGTGTTTTGATTGTGTGGTACTTCACATCTTGAGCTTATATGAACATGTATATATATTGTTGTTGTTTTAATAGAAATGTTAGGGATTTTGATTACTGTTTTATTAACTCAAGTTTGGGCGGCCACGGTGGTGCAGCGGTTAGCATTGTCATCTCACAGCAAGAGGTTCTCTGGTTCAATCCTCGGCTGGGGTGCCTTCTGTGCAGAGTCTGCATGTCCTCCCTGTGGTCGAGTGAGTTTCCTCCGGGTGCTCTGGTTTCCTCCCACATCCCAAAGACATGCTGTAGGTGGATTGGACACTCTAAATTGGCCCTAGGTATGTGTGTGTGTGTGTGTGTGTGTGTGTGTGTGTGTGTGTGTGTGTGTGTGTGTGTGTGTGTGTGTGTGTGTTTGTGCCTTCTGTGGAAGGTTGGGCGCCGGGCTGGCAACTCAACACTGTAAAACTTCACTGCCAATCATGACTGGACAGGTGATCCGTTATGGTGACCTCTAACTGGGAAAAAGCCGAAAGAAGAATTTTTATTAACTCAAGTTTAAAAATTTGAAATTTAGCTGACATTGTACTTATCTTGTCAAACTCTCTCTCAGTCATAGTAGTAATGTGGTCAGGCACAGTAGTAGTTCTGAGAAACGTTAGTGCTACAGAATATATAAAAACCCTGAACTTCTGTACTTGTATCTTTAACTGCATTGTGAGGAAGGAACTTCCAAGATTCACTTTCATAATAATATGGACCACATTTAAAAGTAGAGGATGTGGGAGATAGACTCATGGAATATCAAAGGTCTACAGGATAAGAAGAAAAAGAAACTACTTTTACATTTACTCTATCAAACACATGCAAATATTATTGTTCTACAAAAAATGCACTTACTTAATGATGATTGGAATAAAGATAGAGATAAAACTTGGATAACCTCAATTATTGCTTCTGGTAGTAAGACTAACTCAAAAGCAGTAACTATACTTATCAAAAAAACATTCAATGAGACTATTCTTGATTATGGATCTGACAACTTGGGAAGGTGGTGGTATTTTCACTGTACAAACTCTATATCCTGTAGACCTGTATTCTTCCTAAATGTATATGGTCCTTGTACAAATCAACACGAATTTATCATACAAACCTATAACTTACTATTAAAATTCCCTAACCATGACTATGTGATGGGGGGATTGGAACACCATCCTTTAAAGGATAGATAGATTAGGAATAAGTAACACAACGCTCAGGCATCGCAGGCCTCGGATGATCTAATGCTAGACTTTAATCTGTCTGATCCTTTTCACTCGATGGGTCACTGTAAACCTAGTGGTAAATACAAAATCTGATGTTGTTAATCTTCTTTCCATTCCATTTGATATTTTGTGCGGAAAACTTTTGATATCTTCCTTTTTTACTGAGCGATAAGTATTTCTAGTGTATTTTCTTTTGTCAGACCTTAATTTCTTCTTCTCTGCTCTACCCGTTGTTACCATTGGTAATCTTTCAAGTACCATTGTTGGTACGGCCTTTCCTCCCTTACCCTTCAATAGCATAGCTGGTATTTCCTTTCTTTCCTAGCCTGTTAGTGTTTGTTTCAGTAAGGTGTTTCTCTTTTGCTTATACATATCACTATAGTGATATAACTGTGTAGCTTTTTTGAATTGTGTTTGACTTATTAGTTCTGACTGGTTATACTGTTTTGCCTGTGGTGTGTCTCTCTCAAGATGTCAGATAAGAAATGTAGTTCAGGTTTTAAGCACTGTGCTTCATGTAATGGCAAGTTACCTAACGGTGATTCTCATGATGATTGTGTATACTGTTTGGGGGTGCCCCATCTTTTGGTGAAACCTCTTCGTGACATTCGTCAGAGTTTCAATCAACGCACTCTTAATGTGCGCAAAAATAAACTAATACTGAAAGGGTTACTTAAGTCTCCCTTTTCAGAAGCCATTTCTGCGATGGAGGTCTCAACCCCTCCTACAAAAGATAAAAAGAGGTCCCACTTGGTTCCCTCCTCACATTTGGGTGATCAGGGTAAGCCTGTGAAATCAAAGGTCCCAAAGTTGTCCTCAGATCATAAATCTGCCTCTACGGCTCCGTCCTTGTCTGCTTCGAGCATCTCGAAACCTGCAATACCAGTGCCAGCTTCGGCACTGGTCCTTCCTCCAGCACCGATAATAGATCTCACTACGCCTACTACGACCTCGGTACCTGTGACCACTACATCTTAGGGCATGCCTTTGATATCTTTGTCAGTTATGATTTTGGAACTGACCATTTTGGCTCTGAATGCCACTTCGGCACCAAGCGTTTTTCCGACCAAGTTAGATTTAACTCCATTACTCCCGACCTCAAAACTTGAGATTTTGATGCCGGCAGACCTTGCACTATGGACCCAACACTCACCTTCCATAGATCCATTTCTGGGCCAGATGTATAGCCCGTTCAATGACCAACCTGACTCTCCATCCGGAGTATCCACTAGATCCACCAGGAGCCTGTCAGAACACGATGTGGTGCATCTTGTGGCCCAGCTGTTAGCAGGTGGGGGGATACCCACATTTTCTAAGACCCATACGCCTGCAGGACTTGGGTTGGTTTCTCCACGGACTCCTTCTTGCACTCCTTCAACCATTTCGGTTCCGAAGCCTTATGCTCCGACGTCCTTCTCGGAACCCATCACCTCAGCCCCTATAGTGGACACCACTCAGGTTCCGGGTTTGCCCCTTTGGTCTTCGGTTGCTAAAGAACTGGTCCTTCCTCAGTCTCGGTTTTGGGCAGATATGCGCCTCGGCCTGGGGCATAGAGCCGTGTTTGTCCTCTGTGCAGATAGCCACATCCGCACCAATCCTGCTTGAGGCTCCATCCATAGGGGCAGGTTCATCAGAACGGGGTGTGACCCCAGTCCTGAGGTTGTCTTTCTTGTTTCTGGGCTTCCATCCCTCTTTGAGTGGACCTGCTTTCCGTATGATGGAGAGGGCTCTCACTTCTGGAAGCACTCCTTTGATGTCAAAAACCCCAGTTTTCACCCCCTGAGCTACAGCTGCCACAGACCACCCCCCGGGGCACTGGGCAGAGAAGCCGCAGGACACCCCTGTTCAGGGTACCCACTCTTCCAAGTCCTTCTCAGAGACCCACACTAAGGAGCTCCCTTGAAAGAGGACATGCAATAGGAAGCACATGGACTCACCCGAGGAGTCCTTAACGGAAGACATGGATTACAATGATGGTGAAGGGTCCCCACGGTCACCTCCTGATGATTTTTCCTTCAGAGACATCTTGGAAATGCTAAAACGGAGAGGTGACTGGAAGCCCTCCAACCCTTCATCTGAGGAGTCCTTGTTCCTGCAGGCTTTCTGCGCCCGGTCTTTTGCCTCTTGGATGACCCCGCCTACCGATGAGCTTGTCATGCAGTGCGCTTGGAAGAACTCTGATTCCACTAAGTCAATCCTTCGGAGACCTGACAAAATTCTTTCCCCTCCCGAGGAGAACCCGCATTGGTCCAGAGGGTTACCAGTCAATGCTATGGTGGTAGCGATGGCCACAAAAAAGGACTTGGCTGAGGAAAGTCCAGCTATCCACCCACCAAACAGGTAGTCCTGGATGGTGGACAGACTTGTGAAGTGAGTTTTTGCATTAGGGGCCTTTGCTATATGGTCCCTGAACTTTTTGTCACATTTTACGAGGCTCCAGAGGGACTTGATCTCCGAACTCTCTGAGAAACCTGCAGGACAGCTGTCTAATGAGGTCAGGGAAAAAGTGGCCTCACAGCTTGCAACCCTGGAATCGATATCCTACTCGTCCATGAAGTTGCTATCACAGAAGGGGTGGCTAGAGCAGCAGGTTCGAGCATTGTCATGAGGCGTCATGCCTGGATATGCATTTGTGACCTTGTGGACCCCTTCAAGTCTTCCTTTTTGAATGCTCCCATCGAAGCATCATCCCTTTTCGGCTCCAAAGTGAGGGACATGCTAGCCAGGTGCAATCAAGACAGAAAGACCCTGTCTGCCGTAGGCCTATAATTTTCCATCCCTTAACGTACCTTCTCCAGGAATCAGAGGAGTGGGAAAATGTGGCACAAAAAATCTCTGGGTCCTTTCTATGCCACATGTGTTGAGGATACCCCCAGGGGCAGAGGGGGTAACAATTCTGGAAGATGCCCCTACAGAGGCATAGGAGGTCCTTGTAACCAAGGCTCCAGGGACCCCTCCTCTGGACAGCTTTATCAGCACTCCTGAGGAGCAGCCCAATTGCTTACCTCTGGAAGCAGTCGATAGTTGTTTTTCAATGCACCAAGCTGCCTGGCATTCTATTACCACCAATCGTTGGGTGCAGAGTGTAATCACCAGAGGTTACACCATTCCCCTTTCTTGTCAACCAAATCTTCCAAAAAAGCTTCCTAACATTCCACCCTGTCAAAGGGAAGAAGCAGCTTCAGAGATAATAAAGCTGTCTCAAAAAAGAGTCATCCAGCCAGTCCCACCAGGCCAACGCGGATCCAGATTCTACTCAAGATTATTTTTGGTGCCAAAAAATACAGGGAACTGGAGACCCATTTTGGATTTCAGCAGCTTAAACAAGTCTGTCACCCAAACAAATTCCGAATGGTCATGGCTCAGTCCATTCTCCCTTTTTAAGGGAAGGCAATTATATGTGCTCAGTAGATCTCTGGGATGCATATTACCACATCAAAATGGACAGAAGTCTGCTTCGCTTCTGGCTAGGGGCTGGTCATTATCAATTTTGTGCCCTGCCATTCGGTCTCTCTACAGCCCCCAGAGTGTTCACAAAGTGCATGGCAGTGGTCATGGCTCACTTGAGACTGCAAGGATTCCGGGTGTTTCCATATTTGGACGACTGGCTCCTCACCGCCCTCACTGAGCATCTTCTGGTAACAGCACTGAATTATACACTTTCTCTGGCAACATTTTTGGGAATAACAATACATTAGGAGAAATCGAACCTTACTCGTACACAACATATATAATTCATTGGAGCAGTGTTCAATACCTGGTCCTGTCTAGTGTCACTCCCACATCACAGACTCCAGCAATTGAGGCTCCAGCTCTGAGACATGCTCTGTCAAACAAAAGTTTCAGCAAGAGAAGTTCTTCAGGCCCTAGGATCTGTGGCAGCTTCAATTCCAGTGGTGCCCCTAGCAAAGCTACAGATGCAGATCCTACAATGGCTCCTTCTTTGTCAATGGTTCCCAAACTATCATCCCCTCAGTTACCAGATTCAAATAACCAACTCCTGCAAACAGGATCTCCTTTGGTGGATGAGGCCAGACACAGAAATTTGGAGTCCCCCTTTTCAATCCCATCAGCCCAGGGCCATTGTGACCATGGATGCTTCCCTGATCGGGTGGGGGGTCCATTTCCAGAGAAAGACAGTCCTCGGCCCATGGTCCACCTCAGAGGCCCACCTGCATATCAACGTTCTGGAACTGGGAGTAGTGCTGTTAGCATTGCAGGCTTTTCATTAAGTTCTCCCTTCTGGGACAATTGCATTTCAGTCAGACAACATGTCAGTGGTCTGGTTTATCAACAAGCAAGGAGGAACCAAGTCCTACACTCTGTGTCAAGAGGCCATGAGAATTTGGCAGTGGGCAATAGCTTCCACCCGCTTTCTGATAGCAATGCATATCCCAGGGAGCTCCAATGTAATTGCGGACAAACTGAGCAGATGCATCCGCCAGCCTCACGAATGGTCCCTTAATTCCAAGCCGGCGACAGAAATCTTCAGCCACTGGGGCAAGCCTTGCTGCGATCTTTTCACCTCCCCATCAAACAACAAATGCAGCAGCTACTACACCCTGTCTCCCTCAGAGACGGTGTCTCCGAGGGACGCTCTAATCCATGACTGGCCCACAGGACTTCTTTACATTTATCCTACCATCCCCCTGATTCCACAATTTCTAAAGAAAGCTCTTCAGTTGAGATGCAAGGTGATCCTCATAGCCCCGTTCTGGCCTCGACAAGTTTGGTTCCCCTCCCTGTGGCCTCACCTACTATACCTGCCATGGATTCTGGATCCTCTTCCAGACCTGATTACTCACCCCCAAGGGTTGAGCCACCCATATCTGTCCAGTCTCAAGCTGGCAGCTTGGTTTCTCCACTTCTGTTAGTTGCCAGGCAAGCTAATCTGTCTTCAACAGTTCGAGACATCATTCTGGTCTCTCATAAACCTAGCACCAGAAGACTATATCAGGATAAATGGAAAAGGTTCTCCATCTGGTCTAAGGATAACATGCTAGACCTGTATTTGTCTCCAGTGACTGAGGTGCTGCAATACTTGGCTAAGTTTTTTGATAATGGAGCCTCTGCCTCTACCATACGAGTACACCTGGTGGCAATTTGTAATTTCCACAATGGTATAGATGGCACCCCTCTCATCTCTTTACATCTATGCAAAGCCTTTCTCAAGGGAACCTCTCATATCAGGCTTCCTGTCAAACGGCCTGTGGAACTGTGGAACCTCTCTTTAGTCTTTCAGTCTTTGACTCAAAAACCCTTTGAACCCGCAGAGAAGTGTGCCCTAAAGTTCTTGTCCTGGAAATCTTTGTTCTTAGTAGCCATCACGTCAGCCAGGTGGGTCTCAGAGCTGCATGCATTGTGTATCAAGAGACCCTATCTGGTATTTCATAAAGACAGAGTATCACTTCGGACAAATCCATCCTTCTTTCCCAAAGTTTATTTATTTATTTATTTTATTTTACATTTGTTAACCGGGCTAGTCTAGCTGGATATATGTCCATTTTCAGTAGAGGCCCGGGGAGAAAACCTCCTCACATAGATCAATTACAAAGAGACATATAATAAAAGTACAGTAAGAATATACATTTAGTAATAAGAATAACAAATACCTAAGGCACACCAAAAAAAAATATACTAGTTCATTAGAAGCATCACAAATAAGAAGTTGTTTCTGAATTTTCCATTAACCAGACCATTGACTTACCAGTGTTCTTTCTGAATTTTTCCAACAAAAGAGAGTACTGCCTACACTCCTTGGATGTACATAGGCAACTGAGATTTTACCTATACAGGACCAAACCTGTCTGTAAGTCCGAACAGCTTTTCATCTCCTTTTCTGGGCCCAGAATGGGAAATGCTGTTTCCAAGGCTACATTATCAGAATTGGTAAGGGACTACATATATTTCATCTACTCAGTCATGAAAGAACTTATGCCAAAATTTAAAGCTCACTCCACTAGATCTATGGCAACATCTGTGGCTTTCCATTCCAAGGCTTCCATGGATGACATTTGCACTGCAGCCATTTGGGCCAAGCCCCATACCTTTATCAGTTATTACAAATTGGACTTGGTCTCCAGAGGGAGATCTGCCTTCAGCTCAATGGTGCTCAGGAATGTTCTCCCATAAGGGCCGCCCATGGACCTCAAGGTAGCTTGGGATTCTGTCCCATCAGTGATGAATGGAAAGAAGATTAACATCATCAGATAAAAAAGTTATGGCTTACCATAGCATTCCATCTGATATTGTTAATCCTTGTTCATTCCTTATGCATGGGTATCGGTTCTGAGCTCGGAACCGAGCCGACTATTTTCCAAGCTCGCGTCAGCTTCAAACTCGAAGAGCTAATCTCATACCCACAATGCCCCTCTCCCTGTTACCTCAGATTTCGTTTGCCGCTTTGCCATCCGGTCGTGTCAAGCTACTTCTCTTGAGCTAAGGACAGTCAATTGTTGTTTAATTGCTTTACAAATTACTTTTCTGTCAGAAAAGTTGATATTTTACTGTCTGTTGCCCTATCACATCTAGCGTTCATAATTTCCTCAGGTTTTTTTTTCTGTCCTTTTCTTACTCTTTTTACCGTGAGGTAATTTTCTCCTTACCATCGTTGGTAATTATTTTCCCTTTCTCTTTCATACCTTCGGGTACTCTCTTGTACCATTGTTGGTACTTTTCTATTTGTTAATATGGCAGATAAAAAGGGTAGTTCGGGGTTTAAGTGGTGTTCTGATTGTGGACACAAACTGCCTATTTCTGATGCACACTCTTTATGTGTTTATTGTTTGGGAGCTTCCCATTTATCTGTTGAACCACCTTGTACTATTTGGGGGAATTTTTCTAATAGAACTTTGTTAGAAAGGCAAAACAAGCTGATACTGAAGGGACTTCTAAAATCACCCTTTTTAGAGGCTATTACTGGGTCAGAGGTCTCAACCCCTCCTAAAGCCCATAAGAAAATGGATGTTTCAACTAAGGCTAAATCCTTGCCTTCATCACCAGCTGGGGACTCTCACCAACCAAAACCTAAAAAGGCAAAAATTTCAGCTCCAGAGCTCTCTCAGTCAGCCCCAGTGCTTTCGGTGCCCAGACCTTCAGCACTGAGGCCTTTGGCTCCATTAGTGATTTCGGCTCCGTCCTCTCCTGCAGCCTTCTTCATATCGGCACTGAGGGACTCCTCAGTTCAGACCATTACCACTGTATCGGCACTGACCATTCAGTCGGCGCAGACTTTGACCGCGTCAGCTCCGAGATCTTCCTTGGAACCGAGGCCTTTATTGTTAACTCCAGTTTTGTCGGTTCCAGCTTCGGCACCGACATATCACTTCGGCACCGATCCATGTGTCGGTGCAGACAATGACATCGGCACCAATGACTTCTTTAGTGCAGACTACAGTAGTTCCGTCTTTCTCGGCACTGTTGTCCTCCGTGCGGTCAGATGAGATGGGCACCAAGTCTGCCTCTTTTGTGGACAGGTCTGTTTCTCCCTCAGTCTCTGTGAGGTCCATTAGACGCCTTTTCGAACATGATGTGTTGCGTCTTGTGGACCAGGCATTCTTGGCCAGAGGTATTCCACCCCTCAGGAACTATCATTCCTTGGGAGGTGATCACCCATCTCCAAAGACACCTTCTTATTCTCCTACCGGACTGTCTATACCTCCGCCTTCCTTTGGTACACTGGTTTCACAAGTCGCACCAAGCGGACACCGGGTGCAAGCGTCTCAGGACATATTCCCTCAGGAATCCCCTTTTCCGTTGTCTTCCCCAGCTTCTCCTGCTGAGGAAGTCCACCGGAAAAGTTTGTGTAAGAGGAAGCACATGGACTCCACAGAGGAGTCCCTCACCGAAGACACAGATTTCGATGAGGAGGAAGGATCCCCTTGGTCACCCTCTGAGGTATCATTTGGCGATATGCTCGAAATCCTGAAACAGAGAGGTGATTGGCAGCCCTCTAATCCAATCCCTATGGAATCGTGTTCCTGCAGGCCTTTCACGCCCTGGCCCCTACCTCCTGGGCTACTCCACCTGCCGATGAACTTGTCAAGTTCATTGTGCAGCATGCTTGGAAGGCCCCTGATACTGTTGAAGCTATTCCCCAGAGGCCAGATAGGATCTTGCCCCTCCTGCTTCGGATCCCCATTGGGCCAAAGGTCTTCCTGTAGATGCTTTGGTGGTGGCAGCCGCAACAAAAAAGGATCTGACAGAAGAAGAAAGCCAGACTGTCCATCCGTCTAATGGAGAGTCCCGGGCCCTGGACAGAATAGGGAAGCGCACCTTTGCTTCAGCGACCTTTGCTATCGGGTCCCTGAATTATATGGCACATTTTACCAGGCTTCAAAGGGATCTGGTTTTTGAGCTCTCTGAAATCTTGGCTGGTGCAGTGTCTGATGAGGTCCGTGACAAAGTGGCCTCTCAGCTGGCCACCATTGAGCCTATATCTAACTCCTCTATGCGATTGATATCTCATGCATCAGAAGGAGCAGCTAGAGTGGCAGGTTTGGCTGCAGTCTTAGAGTGACATGCCTGGATGCGCTTGTGCAACTTTGCGGAACCTTTTAACTCTTCCTTTCTTAATGCCCCCATTGAGCCCTCCTCGTTGTTTGGGCCCAAAGTTAAAAGCACACTGGCCAGATGTGAACAGGATGGTAAGACCCTTTCTGCCATAGGTGTCCGTTATTCTTCCCCTCAACATGCTTTCTCCTGAAACCAAAAGAGTGGGAAGATATGGTTCAAGAAATCTCAGGGTTCTTTCTGCGACACGCAGGCCAAGTTCTCCCCCAGAGGCAGAGGGGGAAACTCACAGGGAAGACACTCCTTTTGGGGCAGAGGGGGACCGCGTAACCAGGGTTCCAGGGATTATTTTCCTGGTCAATCCTACCAGCGCTCCTGAAGAGCGGCCCAACTCCTTTCCTCTGGAGGTGGTTGGGGGACATTTCTCCTTGTACCCTTCTGCCTGGCTAACCATCATCACCGATTCTTCGGTACAAAGGATCATAACCAGAGGTTATCATATCTCCTTTGATTTTTGTCCCATCCCTTCAAAAATTATTCCCGACGTTCCACCCAGTCAAAGGGAAGAAGCAGCACTAGAAATTGAAAAGCTGCTAAGAAAAAGAGTCATCCAAATAGTCCCTCCAGACCAGATAGGATCCGGATTTTACTGAAGACTATTTTTGGTGCCAAAGAAAACCAGGGACTGGAGACCAATTTTGGATTGCAGTGTATTGAACAAGTTTGTGAGAGTACAAAAATTCCTGATGGTCACTATACAGTCTATCTTCCCGCTTTTGGAAAAAGATGATTGGATGTGCTCTATATATCTTCAAAATGCATACTACCACATAAAGGTGGACAGGCCATCAAGAAGATTTCTGCACTTCCGTGCAGGAGACAGTCACTACCAGTTCAGAGTACTGACCTTCTGATTCTCTACAGCCCCCAGAGTGTTCACAAAGTGCATGGCAGTTGTCACAGCTCTTTTGCGACTTCACGGATTCCAGGTGTTTCCATACCTAGACGACTGGCTCATTTCCGCCCCCACCAGACATCTACTGGAAGAAGCCCTGGCATACTCTCTCCTCACTGCTCAAAGGCTAGGCATAGCCATAAACTGGCAGAAATCCAATCTGACCTCATTTCAGTCGACAGAATTCATAGGGGTTATCTTGGACAGGAAAAACTGCAGAGCTGCTATTCCAGAGCATAGAATTTTAAGAATAAAGCAACAACTAATTCCAATCCTTTCAAAGGAAGAATCCACGGCTCACTCGCTTCTACAGCTGTTGAGTTCCATGGCAGCCTCCATCACCATTGTTCCCCTGGCCAGGTTTTACATGAGGCTTCTACAATGGCTACTGCTCACCCAATGGTATCCTTTTCAGCATCCTGTTGCAGCCATGATTCAAGTAACCCACAGGTGAAAACAGGATTTAAATTGGTGGATGACACACAATCGCTCACAATGGTCTCGCCCTTTTCCCCCCTAGCAACCCAAGGCCACAGTGACCATGAACATCTCCCTGATGGGGTGGGGGGGCTATGTCAGGGACAGACTGTCCAAGGCACTTGGTCCAAACTGGAGGCCCATCTGCATATAAATGTTCTAGAGCTGAGGGCAGTGCTTCTGGTGTTGCAAGCATTCCATCCCCTGCTGCCGTCTGGGACAATTACGCTTCAATCAGACAACATGGCGGTGGTCTGGTACATCAACAAGCAAGGTGGAACCAAATCTTACCCCCTTTATTGAGAGGCCATGAGGATATGGCAGTGGGCGATGCCTGCCAACCGTTTTCTTCTAGCAACACACATTCCTGGGAGTTCCAACATGATAGCAGACAGACTCAGCAGCTGCATTCTTCAACCTCACAAGTGGTCCCTGAATCCCTTGATAGCGGTGGAGATCTTCCATCGCTGGGGCCGTCCTTGCTGCGACCTCTTTGCATCCCCGACCAACTAAAAATGCAGCAACTACTTCGCCCTGATTCCCCCTCCGGGACAGTCACCCAGGGACGGTCTAGTCCACGATTGGCCCTCGGGTCTTCTCTATGCCTTTCCGCCCTTTCCTCTCATTCCCCATTTTATGAAGAAAGTTCGGCGGTTGAAGAGCAAGGTAATCCTCAGAGCACCATATTGGCCTTGACAGATTTGGTTCCCATTCCTTTGGCCTCACCTACTAGATCGACCATGGATTCTCCATCCAATCCAGGAGTTGATCTTACACCCACAGAACCTGATTCATCCCAACCTGAACAGCCTGAAGCTAACGGCTTGGCTACTCCAATTCCCTTGATTACCAGGCAGAATGTTCTTTCTTTACCTGTACGTGATATTCTCATTGCTTCTCATAAGTCTTCCAATAGAATTACTTATCTGAGCAAGTGGAAAAGATTTACCTGTTGGCTGAAAGATAAACAAGTAGACCCTTTTTCAGCACCAGTGTCGATAATACTAGACTATTTGGCCGACCTGTTTCAATTGGGTCTATCGGCCTCTACCATTAGAGTTCATTTGGCTGCAATTTCTAATTTTCATGAGGGTGTCCAAGATTCCTCTCCTATGCCCCATAAATTGTGCAAGACCTTCATAAAAGGTGTGAATCATCTGAAGCAACCTTTTAGAGAGCCTATTCAACCATGGGATTTATCATTAGTTCTACAAGCTCTGACAATGGCACATTTTGAACCAGCCTCTTCTTGCGACCTCAAGTATTTGTCATGGAAAACCTTGTTTTTGGTCGCTATTACCAGGCATACTTCTGAACTTCAAGCTTTATGTATCAAGAGTCCTTACTTGATTTTTCATAGAGATAGAGTGTCTCTGAGAACTATTCCATCATTTCTTCCTAAAGTGATGTCCATTAATCAAGTCATTGAATTGCCAGTTTTCTTTCCCAACCATTCAGAGGAGAGTATTGCTTACATACCCTAGATATACACAGGCAAATCCATTTTTACTTAAACAGGACTAAACCCTTTTGTAAATCTGACCAGTTATTTTTGGCCTTTTCTGGATCTAGATTAGGATCTGCTTTTGCTAAGGTCACATTAGCTAGATGGTTGAAGGACTGTGTCACCTTTATTTACACACAACATAATATCTCATTGCCTACTACCATGAAAGTTCATTCAACTAGGTCGGTGGCAACTTCTACTGCCTTCCATGCCTTCCATGCCAGAGCTTTGTTACATGTTATCTGTGCAGCTGCAACTTGGGCTACACCTCATACCTTCATCAATCCTTACAAATTGGATTTGGCCTCCAGGGGAAGA
This sequence comes from Protopterus annectens, assembly GCF_019279795.1. Taxonomy (NCBI): domain Eukaryota; kingdom Metazoa; phylum Chordata; order Ceratodontiformes; family Protopteridae; genus Protopterus; species Protopterus annectens. Next base: position 1,807,381,972 of record NC_056741.1, read on the forward strand.
GCATCTTTTGGTTCTGTAGTGCTCAGAAATGTCCTTCCATGAGGGCCTCCCAGGAATAGAGGTAGCTGGGGACTCTGTCCCATGTGTAAGGAATGAACAAGGATTAAACATATCAGATAAAGAAGTTATGTCTTACCATAACATTCCATCTGTATTGTTGATCCTCATTCAGTCATTACGACCCTCCCTCCTTCCCCCTCCTGTGGTTTCTAGTGGATCTCACCATCCGGTTTTCTTAGGTTATTTGACCAGAGGTAGCCTCTACCTTCTTTAACTTGCAAACTCAATCTGAGGTAACAGGGAGAGTGGGATTGTGGGTAAGAGTTTAACTCGAGAGTTTGAAGCTGACGCGAGCTTGGAAAATGGCCTGCTCGGTTCCGAGCACAGAACCGATACCCATGCATAATGACTGAAAGGGGATCAACAATACAGATGGGACGTTATGGTAAGACATAACTTCGTTATCTGTGTTATTCATCTTCTTTCATTCATCACTTCCCCCCTTCCTTCCTCCCAAAGGTTCCCAGGGGATGCTTTGGGTCAAAGTGGTGCCCTAGGATGTTTGCGCAGAGGTGGCCTCAGCTTTACTTCTTTATCCTTAGCAAACTCGATCTGAGGTAACAGGGAGAAAGGCATTCTGGGTAGAAGCTTAGCTCGAGAGGTTTTGGGTGGGACGAGCTTGGTAAAAAGGCCGACTCGGTTCCGAGGGCTCGGAACTGAACCCGACAGTGATGAATGAAAGAAGATGAACAACACAGATGGAACATTATTGGTAAGACATCATTTCTTTCTCTACTCCCCATATTATAAATCATGGTCCAGGATTGATTTTTTTCTTGATCTCATATTCCCTACTAAACAAAGAGATCATGTACTCAGCCAGCCCTAGATTCTTATCTGACCATTCTAAGATAACCCTAAAAAATATCCCTCTGAAAAAAAACCCAAAAGCTAGCAACCTCTAGACTTGGTCTTTAAATCCAAATCTCCTCAATAAAGAGGAAGTTGTAAAAAAATTAATAAGGAAGTAGAAGAACTGAAAACCAGTTTTTCAACCATAGACATTACACTAGATGTTTTGTGGGTGGCTAGTAAAGCCAAAAATCAGGGGTCTACTGATGCAGAAAGCCTTGTATTATAAAAAATTCTCTAAACAAAAAGTAAGTAGTATAAAACACAAAATCCAGGAAACTGAAAAATCACTTCAAGTGAATGTCACACCAGAGTTAGAAAACCAACCTTTAAACCAATAAAAGGAGTTTTACCTACTCCACTCACAAAACCTCTCTTTCCTGGAAATGAAATTCCTCGCTAATTATTCAGAATGGGCATAGCAGCCCTTGAAATTCCTTGCTAGACTTATAAACATTCATCAAAATCCCCCAGTTACCTTGCAAATTACTTATAATAATGAACTGTTTACTACCAACCAAGAAATACTGCTTATATTTGAAAAGATATACAGGAAACAATACGGACCCCAAGATGCACTCTCCTCAGAGACCTATAACAGTTTCTTTAATAATATTAAATTTAAATTAAAAATAAGAAAAATATCAAGTTGAGCTCTTGGAAGCCCCCTTCATACCAGAAGAAGTTGCTGACACAATTAAAAGCCTACATAGAAACAAGGCCCCAGGTCCTGATGGCTTTACATCAAACTTCTACAAAACATTTGCTCCCAAACTAATCCCTGTCCTTCTTAAAGTCTTCACTCACATTAGCAAATTTGGTTTCAAAGATTTGTACCTGAACAATTCCAAAACTATCTTTATTCATAATCCCAACACTGACAAAACTAATCCAACAAATTACAGACCAATATCTCTTATAAATGTAGATATAAAAATATTTTCCACAATATTAACAAATATGCTTAAAAAAGTTCTACCCACAATTATATCCCCAGAACAGTCAGGTTTTATGAAGGGGAGATAGACTTGGGACAACACCCTCATGTTAAATTAGTTATGCAGCTTTTGGTGAAGGAGAAGCTGCCCAGATATCTTTTAGCACTTGATGCCTCTAAGGCATTTGACAGAGTTAACTTAGACTTTTTGTTCTTGACTCTACAGCATTTCAGTATTCCAAACACATTCATAAACATAATTAAAACACTTTATAACTCTTCATATGCCACACTATTCATTAACAAATCCTGCTCTAACAGGATAAAATTAATCAATGGTACAAGGCAAGGTTGCCCCCTTTCACCATATATCTTTAACATTTATATTGAACCCTTATTTATTTATCTATCACAGAGAACCTTTCATCATATTCCCAGGGTACTGAACAACAATCTGCTATTATCAATATATACTTCCAATTACCTAACATTGATTTAAATAAAATCTTAAAAATTATTGATATAGTCTCAAAAGCCTCTAACTATGAACCCAACCCCTCCAAATTGCTTATCTTCCCAATTAACCCAATAGGACACAACTCGTCTCCTTTTCCAGACATTGCAATTAAATTAAAATATACTTTCCAGTACGTAAGTATAAGGTTTGAACATAATCAAAAGAGTTCCTTTCAAAATAACCTTCTTAAAACTTGGATGAATATTGAACATGACCTGGATAGATGTAAAAACATGACGTTTCCCATCTTGTCCAGCATAACAATGATTAAAATTAATATCCTTCCCAAAATTTTATATCAATTTAATGTAACCAACTCTATTATCCCTATCAACTTCTTTAAGAGACTCAATAAAACTCTAATTAAATGTATCTGGTTTCCAAAAACCCCAAGAATTGCTCTACCAAAACTAATGCTCCCAAAAAGCAAGGGAGGACTGGGTATTCCGGATTTCAAGTTATATTACAACATTATATGTGCCAGTTGAATCCTTTAATTGCCAACCATAACCCCAATAACTTAACCCAATCTCCACAATGGCTCAAACTACGGTATGCTCATGTCGAAACACTTAACATAAACCCTAAATCCTTACCTTTCATGGATAAATTCATACTAAAGGACACTAAAATACATAATCTAATCAAACATAAAATCAAATCATTTCAAAATCTCCCTTCTTTTTCAAATCTAGAGAATGCACTTGTCCTTCTGCAACCAGTCCATCTAAACCCAAACCTGAAATTAGGCAACAAAATGGTAAACTTAGACCAATTTCCCGAAATCAAAAGCTATATTGTCTGGGACTCCTATAGACTGAAGGACAATTCCTTAAGCGGTATTAAAATTAATCTCAACTTAAGTAACAGATATACCACAATACTGAGGCAAATTAAAGAACTGGTGTCCTCTGTTAGAGGCATCCCAGATGGTGTAGAGGAAGAAGTAAATCTTGCACAATCCCTAATGAAATTTTTAAAAGTCAAAAACAAGATGTTATCGGCTTCATACAAGCTAATCTCTGCTATTAAATACCAATTTTCTCTTACATACACTCACTGTTGGAAGGACTCAAATCCTAATTTAATTGATGTTCAATTCTCTCGTGCTTTTAACAACACAAATTCTACCCCTTCAAGAAGCTTGTGTATACCCAGTTAATGATAAACAATAATGCCTACTATACACCAGAACTTCTAAATAATTTTTTCCCAAGCAATTTTCCTCTTTGCCCTTTTTGTCCATCGCAGCTGGCTGACCTTTTGCATATTCTCTGGTACTGCAAATATGCACAGAACCTATGGAACTCATTAAGGATCAAACTTCAGAAAATGGGCTACAGGAAATCTACCCTATCTTGGGAATTTGCTATATTGCATGTGAGTCCAGTCGATATGCCCAGATCTGACTTAAAAATCCTGATTGCTCTATTTGCGTTAGTCAAACTGTACAATACTCAAAACTGGCTTGACAGGTCAAAAATAGAGTGAAAGGGTTTTACTAACATGGCGTCTAAATATATCATATCTCACAAACTGATTGTAGGTAACAGACATAAGCACATAAAATGTTTCAATTTTTGGAATCTTATCCTAGAACACATTTTGAAATAAGTTATACCATGAACACATCTGTCAACCTTTCCCTCCGTAGTTTTTGGAAATCTCTTCCTTATGAGAAAAAGTTTTACTAACATGGCCTCTAAATATATCATATCTCACAAACTAAGCTCATAAAACATCTCAGTTTTTGGAATCTTATCATAGAACACATTTTGAAATAAGTTATACCATGAACACATTGGAAGTCTCTTCCTTATGAGGTTTTAACAGATAGTAGTCTCTGATAGTTTCATTTCTGACCTTCATAGTAATGAAGTGATTATTCAGTAACTTGTAGCACTATATGTAAATAGTTGTATATATTATGTGTAAATGGATCCTGTTACTTATCACTTATTTCTAAATTTATGCCTGTTTTACTCCAAACATTCAATTTATATGTACATGTGAACCTGTCTCTTTAGACACTAGAATTTTATTAATTAAAGACTAGAAGTTAAAAGGCATTAATTTGTTAATTGTCATATCACTGTTACCTGTTCATAAAGAAATGTAATTTTGTATATTTTTGTACATTAAATATTGAACAATACAATAAAATGAAAGTTGGAAAAAAATAAATGTAGTATCGATGCAACAGGAGATTAACTGATGTATTCAAGTTTCACTTAAGATATTATTAGCCTTCTAGTTAAAGGCTAAAGAGACAGCTGTGATAGAGAAGCTATACATCTTTGGGCAATGGTAATGCCAGAATGTAAATTCAGTGCTCACTTGCTCATTTTCGTGTGTAGTCCTATCAGAAGTTTCAGTATAACACAACTGATATGACTGTTATGCATTTTGCTGTGCAGTTGACAGAACAGTGAGTGGCAGAAGCAGCATTAACACCAGAGTTGGAGAGCTTGAGAGTAACCCAGTCTCCAAAGCAATAGCCAGGCACCTTGGGATCGACCTTTCCCCAGAAGGACTAGCAGCACGGAACCGAAGAGGCATTAGTATCATTGTGCATGGAGCTCCACTTTCAGGTATGATGCTCATGCTTGTGTTTATCAAGTGTTTAATTCTTCACATATTTTAGCTAACTGAGAAGATTTATTTAGTGATCTGCTAAATTCAGGTCTAAGAGTACAAAGCATGAATGTAGAAATACAAAAAGTATGCACTAATGCAATATGACAGTGGATGACAAGAGATATGACACACTTCTCAGTTCTCTTTGTTTTTCGCTGCCAGTAACTATCCCATGCTAGCGTTAGAAAAGGTAGTATTTGTGTAAAAATCTAGTGTACCATCAGCCAAAACTGTCACGTGTCTGTAGGCTAAACAATATTCATCCTTGGCCTCTGTCTTTCTTGTCTGAGGTTCATAGGTTCATAGGTTCATAGGTTGGTACTAGGCTATCAGCCCTAGGGCCTATACAAGCCTAGCCATAACAATTCCCTGGCTATTTCTTCCCACATTATTTACTTTCCTGGACTCCTGTCTAGCAGGGCGACTGACGTGATCCCTGGAGTGAATTTCCTTTCTCCCATCCAAACGTCAAGGTTCCTCTTGAAGAGGTCCAAAGAGGCACTCTGCTTGACATGTATGGGCAATCTGTTCCAGAGTCTGGGGAGTCTCTGGGTCAGGAACCTATCCCTCCAGCATGTTTTGTTTATTGTGATGATAAGGTTTAGATCCCTGGAGCGTGTAGCTCTGAGGGATTGGGATTTCTTTAAGTGTAGCATGTCCAACAGCTCTGGGTTTGACATGGCCTTGTATGTTAAGCAGAGATCGCCTCTGAGTAGACGATATGCGACAGAGTATAGCTGGAGTTTTTAAAGTCGCTCAGCGTAGGGCATCTGCTTTAGGCCTGTGATTCTTTTAGTGAGGTATTTCTGAGGCCTTTCCAGTTGTTGCAGATGTCTTGAGAGGTACATACCAAATGGGGCGTTGTATTCTATAATGGGTCTAATGAGGGATGAGTACAGTGGGACAATGACCTCCTTTTTCTGGATGAAAAGCCCTTCGTGATGAGGTGTGCCACATAGAAGGATTTCCTGACTGTTGTGGCGATGTGGTTATCGAAGGTGAGACCACTGTCCACCTGTGTCCCTAAGTCTCTTATCACACTTTCTGTGTTTAGTGTACTGCCACCTATATGGTAATTCATGGATACATGTTTTTCCCAAAGGGGATAACAATACATTTCTTGGCATTGAGCTTGAGCCCATTGCTCTGGCACCAAGCATCTGTTTCTGTAAGGCCCTTTTTTAGAGTATCCACATCATTTGGGGATTCAATAATGGCTCCCAGTTTGCAGTCATCTGCAAACTTTGTTAGCCAGAGTCCCTTAGTGTTGACCTGTACTTCAGAGAAGTAGATGCCAAACAAGAGCGGCCTCAGGACTGAACCCTGAGGTACTCCACTTGTCACTTGTCTGGAGCTGGATTTGGAGTCGGCTACTTTTACAGTGTGGGTTCTATCAGTAAGCCATTTAGCAACCCATTGGGTGACATAGGGATTAATACCCAACTTAGTAAGTTTATCTATGATTCCAGAGTGGGGGATGGTGTCAAAGGCCTTGGCAAGGTCTAGATAGGCTGTGTGGACCACCTTACCCTTGTCCATGGCTCTGGAGACTGATTCAAAGAAGTCAATCAGGTTCAGGAGACAAGATCGGCCCTTCACAAACCCAAACTGGGTGGGGTCCAGTGTTTGAAGGTTGCCAATGTCTTTGTTTATAAGTTCCATGATAATACGCTCCATGGCCTTGCAGATAAGGCTTGTCAGACTGATGGGACGGTAGTTTCCAGGATCCAAGGTGGATCCCCCCTTGTGAATTGGGATAACTGTAGCTCTGCACCACCCAGTGGGCACGAAACCTGAGGTGAGGCTATGATTAAACATGACACTTAGGGTGCCAGTTCATATTGTAGTTCATGTAGTACACAGCCCGGGATGTCATCTGGTCCCATGGATGCTGTATTCTTGCATTTAGAGAGTGCGTTTTGTACCTGTGTGGCCGTTATTACTGGAATTTGGCAATCTTCCGGTATTGAGATGGGCCATTTAGGGGGTGAGAGGGGGGTGAAGCTGGCACTGAATCGATCTGCCAGGATATTGGCAATGTCCTTTGGATCAGTATATTTATTGCCATTCTGTTTTAGCTCAGAGCAGATCTGAGCATTGCCATTTAGATTCTTGACATAGTTATAGAATGCTTTGTGGTTGTCTTTGGAATCTTTGGCAATTTTATTTTCATAACTAGCTTTGGAGGATTTTATGAGGCATCTCAGTTTCTTACTGAGGCTAGTAAGGGAGTTTTTTGCATCCTGGGATTTTCCTCTTTTCTGCAAAAGTTTCTTCCTTTTGTTGTAAAGTTTGTTTATGGCAGGGGACCACCAGATTGGCTTCCTTTTTGGATGAGAGCATTTTGGTTCTATTTGGGATGGCACGATTCATGCATGAGTGGATGTGCTCGTACAGTGCCTTAGTGTAGGATTCAGCAGTTGAACTTTCAGTTCCCATCTGCATGGGTGTCATGAAGTTTGTCACTTCTGACTTGAGTAGCATGAAGTTGGCTTTGGAGAAGTTTTTATGGTGGTTTCTTTACTGGGGGGTGGGGGTGGGATGTGGATGTTAAGGGTGATTAGCTTATGGTCAGACCTGACTAACGAGGGTGTGACCATAGGTATGGAGCATTGATTTGCCATGTTGGTAATGACCAGGTCTAGGATATTGGAGCCCCTGGTGGGACTATGGATTAGTTGATCCAGGGCGTTGGAATTTATGAATTCCAAGAACCGTTAGCAAAGGTGTTGGGACATGAGTAGTTTTCCCAGTTAATGGCAGGGTAGTTAAAATCACCCAGTATTAGGGTGTTTGGTTCTATCTTAATATTTTCCAGTATGTTTAAAAAGGTGTAGTGAGAATCTTGGGGTATGGTGGGGGATCTGTAGCAAGCTACAATTTGGATTGCAGTCTTACCTAGTGTTAGTTGCTCTTGGAGAATTTCAGACACATTGTGTTGGCCAACTAGCCTGGTGGTGTGAATATCCTTGGTGAATATTGACACTCCTCCACCTTTAGTGTTTCGGTCCTGGTTTGGTGGCCGAAAAGTGTGGTAAGAGTTGTAGCCTGGTATTGCAGGGGTACTCTCTGGAGCCTTGAACCAGGTCTCAGTTACTGCACAGATATCGATGTTCTCCATTTTTAGGAGTGCCTCGAGAGAGTGCATTTTGAGGTTTAGACTTCTAGCATTGAGTAGCATTACCTTCAGATTTTGCATGCTTGTACCTGTTACGGTGGTGGTTTTGTCCTTTGAAGTTTACCTAAAAAAGGCACTATAGGGGTGGCAAGAGCCTTAGCCAGTAACCTGAATCCCAGGGGCGACAGGTGCAGACCATCTCTGGCAAAGCATCATGGTCTGTCAATCATGTCATCCCAGGCAGACAGATACTGGATCCCCTTTGAATGACACCATAAGCTTAGCCAATTGTTGAAGTCAATCATTTTATCCTTATATTGCGGTATCATTCTGGGCGAAGGCAGGATGCTACTCAGGGCTAGGGTCATACCTGCCTGGGCCACATGATCCGAGAGCTCTTCCATGTCTCTTTTCATGTAGTCCAGGGAGGTACGTCTCAAGTCATTCACTCCAACATGGACAATGACAGAGTCATATTTGTACTTGTTGTGGAGTGACTTGAGTGCATGCGTTATGTGGCGAATCCTGGCACCCGACAGGCAGCTGACTGTAATTTTCTCCTTATTCAACCTGGTGAGAGGGACATCAGTGTGCCGGACTATAGAGTCACCTATGACTAAAGTGTTAGGTACATTGTCTTGCCTTAGGGGCTGTTGCTGGGTGGCACACTGGTGTTGTGAACTATGTGACACATTGGTTGTGACTGGTGTTTGTTTGCATTTCAGCTTCAGAGGTCTTTGTTGCTTGGGCAGGTTACAGTTAAGGGCCTCTGCATATGTGGATTTAGTGTTGCTATATGTGGGTGTTGGTGGTGCGGGTTTAGAAGGGCTATGTGTTGCTTGAGGTGTAGTGTGGGTGTTAACCTTCTCCTCTTGACTGTTCAGCACAATCTTGGGTGGAGAGAGCTTTGCTTCCATTTTGGCTATGTAAGTGCATCTCTCACAGGTTGTAGTGTTGGGTGGTAGGAGGAGAGGGTTGTCTGTGTACATGAGGCAATTGCTGCATTGCCCCAGTATGCCCAGATTCACCAGGTGGACAGGAGAAATCACCGTAAGCTGACCTTTGGATATGCCTGGTTTGGGGCTTTTTTTTTTTTCTTTGTAAAGTACAGGAGCTGTTTCCTTAGCAAGGTACTTTGCAATTATAGGCTGTTTAGTGCCTACTATTAATTTCTCCTTATTAACAAGGAGAGTTCAGTGTTTGTATGAGTTTAAGGCTTCCTAGTGCTTTCCAGCAGGTATTAATTAGAGAAAGTGCTAGTCACAGGGATGCTTAAAGGTAAGATTGAAAAGAATGCACTCTGCAGTGTGCACTACAGAAGTTAGATGTGAAAGTAGGTAACTTGAGTTTTACCTATTTAAAAAGTTAAGGTTTAGTGGAGAGTTACTATTTTTAAAACAGCAAGATGGATTGAAAGGGGTGGTCACTTTTGTAATTTGTTACTATGAAATACTGTAGGATGGCCAATAAATTTAAATAATTCAAGGGGTGGGATTTCAAAAATGATGATTTTGTGATTACTCACATAAGCCAGTGAAAGTAGAGAGAAATTAGATATATGGTCAGATTAACATAAGAGGCGGGCAACTAGAAAGACAGTGAAATAGCCATACAGATATGATTTGTATGTGATAAAGAAAATAAATGTATCTTTAACCAGAATACATTCATACACGCTATTATTGCCTTGGCTTACTGAGTATTTATGACAGAGATATGAACAGCTGAATATTTCTGTAGAAATATTTTGAAATGCATGCTTTCTGGTGTCCCAGTATATCAAACCATATCCGTGTATGTATTTTTCTTGTACCTGACAGGTTCTTTGCAGCCTTTTTGTAAACATCACAGCAAGTTAAACATAATAACTAAGATACATTTTATTGCAACATTTTCTGTTTTTTTTTAATTTCTCCAAATACTTTGGGTTTCTAATATAGTCAAAGTAATGAAACTCATTCCTGAATCATGGTGTGACTAGAATTCATGAAATAAGTCTTTGATGTTTGCCAAGGGTACCTATCACAGCACTCGCAGTATACGTGGAGTTACATGTATCAACAGCATATTTCAGTAGTTTGAAATTTTTTTTTTTATTAACTGTTGCTACTATTATGGAACTACATGTATGTCTTTATCCCATATTACTCTAGTTTCTGCTTGCATATCCTGGTATTTAATGATTTTGTATCTCCTATTATGTAGGACACTATAATCACTATGTATGGCTATTTCAATGATTACTGATACATTTGTCCTTTTTCTGAGTACTATATCTGGTTTTCTTGCTTTCTTAACTGTTGATCCTATGAGAGCATAACTTTTTCATTTTCAGTAATTCTATGTGGTTAATATTCAGCTACCTGTATGCTGTAGTGTGTACACAATTCCCAGTGAAACAGTCTTATCCAATTGTTGTGCCATTCAGTATGCAGACCCTCAACCATTAGCATATTGCATCCAGCAACAAGATGCACAGCTGTTTCTAGTTCTGTGTTACAGAACTTGGGTTTCTCTTTCTCTCTCTCTCCCACTTTTTCTGGAGATTTGTAAACCATCATGTACATTGTCTGCTGTCTTAAGTTACCATTGATAACATTCCATGTTTTGGCTTAAATTTGCTTCTTTTTAATCATTCATGTGTCAAACTTTAATTAACAGGTATTTTCTATATTTAACACTATAATTGTGGGGTTTCTGTTATTTTCCCTTTTTTTTCTTGTCCTGTTCTTTATATTCTTTTTTTGTTTGTTTTTGGCACTTTCTGTTACTGTTTTTTATGTTTTTAGTTTTATATCCATTCCCACCCCTTTTCTGAAATATTTTGGTAATCTAAAGATGTCATTTTAGACATGTTTTCTTCATGGTTTAGAACTTTAGATGTTATGTTGTCCTGTCTCGCCTCCATTCTTACATGTGGGTTCGGAGCTGATCCTCGGCTCCGACTCAGCTGACTTAGCTGATTACAGAAGCTCGAAGTCTCTAAGTTGGCTCGTGACAAGGTAGGTATCCCATCATCCAGTGGTATCAATCCTCAGATCTTGTTTGCCGCTTTACGAGTTCAGAAGTGCTCTTCTTGGCTGTGGCTAAGTTTAACCTTTCTTCTGTATTTTTTCATATCTGTAGCTTGTTTTTTCTTAGTTAGTTAGAATACTGTTATTTAGAATCAAGTTAGAATTAATGTTATTTAGATAATAGTTTATTGTTAAATAGTTGTCACTGGTTTTTCAGCTGTTTGGCCAACGTTTTTCCGCAGGCCTGTTTGTCGGTATTCCGTAGTGGTAGTTAGATTATCTATAGTTAGTATTTGCTGTTGAGCCCTTGTTGGCTCTCTATTAGTTTTGATAGCGTGTGTTTAAATTACAGGGCTTACCGTATTTTAGTTAGAGGACTTAACTAATCCCGTTTTTTGTACCTTATAGGTTTTTCTGCAGTTATGTCTAAGGAGTTGAAAGAAAAGGATCATCAACCTTCGGGTTTTAAAAAATGTCAGAAATACACTCAGAAAATGTCCATAACGGACGGACATAGTGTATGTGTCTACTGTTTGGGGGCCATTCACTTACAAGAGACTTGTACATTTTGTCAATCTTTTAGCTCGAGTCCTTCAAGAAAGGAAAAACAAATTGATTTTGAAAGGTCTCCTGAAACCGTCCTATGAGGAGGATTTAGGTAATTCTTCTTCCTCACAATCTACAAAGTCTCCCTCTAGCAGGAAAGAAAAGACTGTGAAAAGGCCATCTCCAGTGTCCTCTGAGAAATCTGGACCTCCTGAGAAAATTTCAAAAACTACCAAGATTCCCACCTCATTGGTTCCACGGCCTTCAGAACCGATTGAGGTTATTACAATTGATATGCCTATATCTGCCCCAAGTACTTCAGAGCCAGAAAAGGATTCTTTAGCTCAGAGCCGGTCATCAGATATTCCACTGGCCTCCCCTACTCTGAGATCACATATTTTGCAAAGATCTCGCTCTCCAACCCTTTCTTCCAGGTCCTCTAGGAGCCTTTTGGATGAAGATGTGGAGAGGATGGTGCGCAGACTCTTGAAGGCACCGGGGCTGGCAAATTTGCTCTCGGCTCCTGCCCAACTGGCCTTGGAGCTGTCCAAATCTTTGTCAGCCACTACTGTTCCTCCTCCGAGACATTCCGGTCTATTGGAGCCAGAATATCCAGTACCACTTGCAGTAGAACCTTCGACTCTGGCACCCCATGAGGCCTTTCCGGAACTGATAACTGCTCTGACACTCTCGGTGCCGTCCGTAGTATCTAGGAGCCGAAGTTCACCAGTCGGCCCCGAGGGAGATTCTCGGACCCAAGCCTCTTAGGTTCTGAGTCTACCCCTCGGTGCGTCGGCCCACCTGAGCTCGTCTTCTGCTTCTTCGGAACCAGTCATGTCCTCGGAACTGGGGGAGTCAGCCTTTGAGCTGATGAGGAGTGTGCTGGACAAATCTACAGCTTTACACAAGGATGCTGATGTTCTTCCCCCAAAAGCACCAACCTCTGTCTTGGTGCCACCCTATCCACAGGACAGCAGAGATCCGCAGCCTCAGGAACACCCTCTGGGTGGTCTCCATTCTTCAGAGACCTCCCCAGAATACCCTTCTGAGGAGCCTCTTGGAAGAAAACATGCAAGAGGAAGCATGTAGACTCTCCTGATAAGTCTGTCACCTCTGACACTGACTTCGAGGAGTCAGAAGGGTCCCCACGGTTGTCCTCTGATGATATCTCCTTTGCAGATATCCTTGAGATCTTAAAACAGAGAGGCAACTGGACTACCATCACCCCTTCTGAGCAGGAGTCAGTGTACCTGAAGGCTTTCAGATCTCAACCTTCAGCCTCTTGGGTGTCTCTGCCTTTCAACGAGCTCATGGACTTAATCAAAAGGCGTGGGAATCACCTGACACCATGGACCCAGTCCCTAGGAGGCCAAACAAGTTTCTGTTAGCCCCCAAATAAAGGATTGCTTGACAAAAGGTGTGCCGGTAGATGCTTTGGTGGTGGCAGCAGCCACCAAGGAGGAGCTTGCAGAGACATCCACATCTGTCCATGGAGCAAGTAGGGCAGCGGGATCAGGAGTTTCCCTGAGGAGACACTCCTGGATGCGCTTGTGTAACTTTGTGGAACCCTTTAAGTTTACCTTCACTAATGCCCCTTTTGACGGTTCCTCACTTTTTGGACTGAAAGTTAAGGATACATTTACCAGATGCGAGCAGGAGGGGAAAACTCTCTCTGCTGTTGGAGTACATTTTTCCGTCCCTTCAAGACCCTACCCTAAAGGGCAGAATGGCGGGAAGATGTGGTTCAAGAAATCCCAGAGATTTTTCTCAGACGCACGAGGTGGTTCCTTCCCCAGGGGCAGAGGGGGAGGAAATAATGGTAGACATCGTCCTAGAGGCAGAGGGGGTCCGCAGAACCAGGATGACCGTGATTCCTTTCACGAATGTCCCTATCACTGCTCCTGAAAGGAGGCCTAACTGTGCCACTCTGGAGCCAGTCGGGGGACGTTTGTCTTTGTACCCAGAAGCCTGGCACAACATCACAAAAGACAAGTGGGTACAAAACATAATATCCAGAGGATACTCCATGCCCTTTTCCTACCCCCCCAACCAAAAAAATCCCGGATGTTCCACCCAATCTCAGGGATCAGGCAACCATAAAATCCAAACGTTGATAAACAAAAGAGTCATCCAGACCGTCCCTGCAGACCAGATAGGATTCGGAACTTATTTGAGATTCCTTTTAGTACCAAAAAGAACGGGACTGGAGGCCCATATTGGATCTCAGCAAAGTAAACTAACCAGTAAAGAAGTCCAAGTTCTGAATGGTGACACTGCAGTCGATACTCCCTCTTTTAAGGAAAGACAATTGGATGTCCTCGATAGACCTCCAAGATGCATACTGCCACATAAAAATTGACAGACCATCGAGGAGTCACTTAAGCTTCTGGCTGAGAGCCAGTCCCTATCAGTTTCATGCTCTGCCCTTTGGTCTCACTACAGCCCCAGGGTGTTCACCAAATGCATGGCAGTAGTAATGGCTCACTTGAGACGTCTTGGATTCCGAGTGTTTCTGTACCTGGATGACTGGCTCCTAACTGCCACCACCAAGTATCTACTTCAACAGGCCAGAGACATGACCGTACACATTTGTGCTCAGCTGGGCATTACAGTAAACTTGCAAAAATCTGCCTTGTTGCCCTGTCAGCATATTACATTTATAGGTGCAGAAATAGACACCGTTTCAATGATGGCGTGTCTTCCCGCTGACAGAATTGTGAATCTCAAACAACAGATATTGTTTCTTCTTCCCAAGCACAAGGTCAAGGCAAAGATAGTGCTCAAACTACTGAGAACAGTGGCCTTAACCATAACCCTTGTTCCCTTAGCCAGGATGCATATGAGAATTCTACAGTGGTTACTATTCTTCCAGTGGTCATTTTAGAAACTTCCTCTATCTCACCCAATCATAATAACAGAAACTTGCAAGAAGGATCTTCATTGGTGGAGTCAGTCCAAAGAGGTGACCATTGGGCGACCATTCGTTCCACATCAACCTGTTGCTACTGTGACCACGGATGCTTCCCAGATAGGGTGGGGGTGGGGGGGGGTGTTACCCGGGAAAGACAGTCCAAGGTATATGGCAAGAACATGAGGCCCATTTGCACATCTGTGTTTTAGAGATGAGAGCAGTCCTTCTGGCGTTGCAAGCATTCCACAACTCTCTTCCTCTAGGGAAGATTACAATCCAGTCAGACAATATGTCACTGGTATGGTATATAAACAAACTGGGAGGAACCAGATCATACCCACTTTGTTGAGAGGCTCTGAGAGTTTGGCAGTGGGCAATCTCTTCTCAATGCTTTCTAGTGGCAATGCACATCCCGGGGAAGTCCAATGTGATAGCCGACAAGCTCAGCAGGGCAATATTGATTCCTCACGAGTGTCTCTGAATCAGAATACAGAGGAAGAGATCTTACACAAATGGGGCCAGCCTTGCTGTGATCTTTTTGCCAGTCCTATGAACACCAAATGCAGCAGCTACTTTGCCCTAATCCCCCCTCCGGGAGAGACACACTTGTTCACAATTTGCCCTCGGGACTTCTAAATGCTTTTACCCCATTTCCTCTCATATTAAGTCATTCAGAAAGCAAAGTCCTTTGGAAGCAAGATGATTCTCATTGCTCCATATTGGCCTCATCAGATTTGGTTCCCCTTTTCTCGGGCCTCATCTACTGGAGGATCCATGGGTCCTGGACCCAGTTCCAGATGTGCTGACACATATGTCGGGAACTCTCCCTCCTTCTCTCCACACCCTCAAATTGACAGCTTGGCTGCTCCACTTCTGACTTTAGTCAGGCTTCAGGATTTCACTCCAGCTATAAAACACCTTTTGATATCCTCTCATAAGGTTTCTACCTGAAAATTATATGCTAGTAAATGGAAACGATTTTCTTTCTGGGCCCAGACCAAAAACATAGACCTCTTCCCAGCCCAATTTCTTCAATTTTGGATTTCCTTTCAGAACTCTTTCAACAAGGCACAGCCGCTGCTACAGTTAAAGTCCAGCTAGCAGCTATCTCCAATTTTCATTTAGGATAGCATACACCTAACTTGATGGCACATAGACTATGCAAAGCATGTTTGAAAGGCACTTCCTTATTGAGACCTCCATTTAATGAACCTGTCCCTCCATGGGACTTAAACTTTGTCCTGTCACACTTAACTTCACCACCCTTTGAATCTTCTTCCACATGTGATCTAAAGTTTCTCTCTTGGAAAACGATTTTTCTGGTAGCTATAACCTCAGCTAGAAGAGTTTCAGAGTTACAAGCGTTATCAGTCAATCCGCCCTATTTGATTTTCCATAAAGACAGGGTTTTTCTCTGAACTAACCCATCCTTTGTCCCTAAGATTTGCTCTCAATCTACTATTAACCAATCTGTTGAGCTTCCAGTGTTCTTTCCTAACCATACCAACAAGGCAGAATACAGACTTCACCAACTTGATGTGCATAGACAACTTAGGTTCTATCTCCACAGAATTAAAGAATTCAGGAAGTCAGATCAAATGTTCATATCCTTTTCAGAAGCAAGAAAAGGTATGCCAGTCTCTAAAATCACATTATCTAATTGGCTTTCCAATTGCATAATGTTTATATACTCCAATAACAAGGAGCTCCCCTTCAAAGTTAAAGGTCACTCAACCAGGTCAGTAGCAACATCCACAGATTTTCAAGCCAGAATTTCAAAGGACAGTATTTGTGCAGCCACCATATAGGCAAGCTCAAATACTTTTATCACTCATTACGAACTTGATTTGGCCTTCCGTGAGACACCCAAGAAAAAAGGTGCTAGGGACGCTGCCCCACATGTAAGAATTAAGGCTAGATAGGACAACATAACATAAAGAAGTTATGTACTCACCATAACGTTCTATATTTGTTGTCCATCTCGCCCTTCATTCTTATGAACTCACCCACCTACCCATGTCCATATAATCCTAGAGGACCTGGGAGGAAACTTTTTTGCTCTCTTCTATATGTTGGAGAACTTTCACTATTGTTTCTCCTTTACCTGAGGATACTGTATAACTATTTTCTATTACAGTCAGCAGCAAACAAAATCTGAGGGTTGATACCACTGCATGGTGGGATACCTATCTTGCCACAAGCCAACTTAGAGACTTCGAGCTTCTGCAATCGGCCCAGTCGGAGCCAAGTATCAGCTCTGAAACCACATGTAAGAATGAAGGGAGAGATGGACAACAAACATAGAATGTTATGGTGAGTACATAACTTCTTTTTTTTATTTGGATCTGATGATGTAAACAAATATGAATACAGTCCATGATTGCAGACCTGTAAATATAGTCAGTTTTGAAGGAGGCCCATACCTCCATCGAAGTACCTCCCAGAGGATGTCAAAAATGAGATTTGGAATTCTTCATTGGATAGAGAAGCTAGTTTTTGACCCTTTACTGCAGAGATTATTAAAAAGTTTGATGAGAGGGGAAAGTTGATTCAAGGCATCTCAGATTTTCAGCCCTCTTTCTCTAAGTTTGCCACAACATCTTTAAAAAGCAAAAAAACAGTGTCAGCAAGCTGCTGAAAAGCAAATGTTTAAAACAATGGAAGAGAGATTCCAAAAAGAAAGCACCCCCCCCCCACACACACACACAGAATAAAGCACAATCTAATATGTCTGATTAACTATATGAAGGATTTCCAACCCCCCCCCCCCCCCGTACCACCACCCTTTCAGAAACTCTGAACCTCCATTTCTGTCTTTGGCAACAGATTGTTTCAGACAGATAGGTTCTTAGAGTAATCCATCAAGGTTACAGATGGCAGTGGAAGTCTTTCCCTCCCTTTCTGGGGATTCATCTTCACCTGTCAGACTAAAGACTTCCTTTCCCTCATGGTGATTAACATATGCTTAACTGAAGGGGGTAATATCAGCTGTCCGTCCTCCTCAGGTGAAGGTTTTTATCAAGGATGTCCCTGTCCCTGTGCTGCTGAAAGAAGATTCTTGCAGACCAGTTTTGGATCTTTCATTTCTGTTATAGTGATAGTTCCTAAGTTCAAAATACTGTATCTTCACAACTTGTTACCCCTTATTCCCCATTTGAGTTGTCTAGTAACCCTATATTTAAAAGATGCATAATCACACATTCTTGTACATCCAGATTTCAGATGTTTCTAATATGTCTAGATCCCAGTATTAGTTCACTGCATTACCATTTGGTCTATTGGCTGCCCAAGAGCATTTACAGTGTCCAGCTACTTTGATAGCTTGCTGCAGACTGCAAGGTATTCACATTTTTCCATATTTAGATGACTTGTTTATTTTTTTGCAGATTCTTTTTAAGCATGTCCAGGACCTCTCAGTTGGTTAAGGGATCTCCTACGCAGCCTGGGATTCCAAGAGAATTTACAGAAGGTGACTTCATGTCACAAGATTAGTTTCCTGGGATGCCTCCTGGACACCTCAGTTCAAGATTTTTTCTTCCAGTGGCAAAAAAATAGATCTGTATTCAACCAGTTACTCATTGCTCTGACATTTGCTAGGAAAGCATCTGAATTACAAACATTAAAGATGAGTCAGCCCTACTTCAGTTTTCACAGGGATGGGGTTTCTTTAAGAACTAATCCTACCTTTATGCTTTAAGTGGTTTCAGAATTACTTTGACAAACTAGTAATCTCCTTGTCTTTTTCCCAGATCCCCCCCCCCCCAAAAAAAAGCAGCAGAAATGGTTCTGCACATTCTGGATGTCCATAGGCAGCTCAGATGCTATCTTGACTGGTCTAAGATCTTCAGGAATTTCAATCAGCTGTCTTTTTTTCGTGTGAAGGTAAGAAAAAGGGACAGTCAGCATCAAGAGACAGTTCTAAATCGTTGCCTCATGATATTGTTTTTTGCTGCTCTAGCCATAACAAGCCACTTCCAGACAAAGTCAGAGATCACTGTACCATGGCTTTGGCTTCTTCTTTGATATTTGGAAAGGAGTGGAATCTAGAAGTATTCTAGAGGCAGCAACTTGATTATTTGAACATACTTTTACAAAGCATTATAAATGAGATTACTTTTCCAGGTGCAGAGCAGGTTTTGATAGGATTATTCTCAAGGAGCTTCTTGACTCTAACCCTACTTCCTCCTCCCTTCCTTTCTAAGCTCTGGTAGTCTACCCATATAGACTAGGCCACTGCAACAATGATATAATGATGAAGATAGTACAGATGTTGTAAATAAACTTACTGTAGCAGTAGATCAGATGCTGTCTCTTTTTGTCTGATTCAACACATGGATTGTCAGATCCAGTCAGATCTGACCTTGGCACCATCTCTGAAGCTTTACAGATCCAGGGCTCTAAATCCTCCCCAACTTAAAATTTCCTCCACTCTGTTTTAGTACCTCAGATCTAATTTGCCTTCTAAGGCATTAGACATGTTCTATGAGGGCTGTTCATCAGCAAGTGTATCCTTTACTTTTTTATCAGCGTCTCCTTTCCTACCGAGAGAGACTTGTCTCTCCAGATTCTATTTTACTTGTGTTTTTTCCTCTCTAAATTATGTGTGTGTGTATATATCTATATATATCTATATATATTTATATATATATATATATATATATATATATATATATATATATATATATATATTTCCTCTCTAAATTATATGTGTGTGTGTGTGTGTATATATATATATATATATTTATATATATATATATATATATATATATATATATATATATATATATATATATATATATATATATATACACACACACACACACACACACACACGCACAGACACGTGTATATATATATATATATATATATATATATATATATATATATATATATATATAGATAGATATACATAAATATAGATATTGATAAATAAAAGATTTATTTCATGGTTTAGAATTGGGTAGTTGCCTTTAGCTTCAGATAGTTTTTTCTTCCTCTCTAGATAGGAAGATTGCTCTGTTTTTTTGGTGTGCCTTTCTCTCTATTTTTGATTCTCAGTATTTTTGGTGTGTTCTTGGTATCTTTGCTGTACTGTTAGTTTGGGTTTTCAAAATGTCTGACAGTCAACGGTTTAAGTGTACCAAATGAGGGAACAAAATCCAGCTTCAAGACATACTCTGTGTGTGTACTGTTTGCGCATTGCCCATCTTCACATAGATTTTAAAACCTGTGCCTCTTTTGGCACTAGGCCTTTCCAGACATGAAGAGACAAACGGATTGTAAAAGGTCTTCTTACTCCACTAAAATGGTCTTCCCTTCCTGGTGCATCCTCTTCATCCACTGCTATGTCCTCTCCAGCCAAGAAGCAAGACAAAGCCAAGATCAAGGACAAAAACAAACCAGCAGAGTGCAGTGAGAAGGTAAAGCTAGAAAAGGAGAAGAGAGAAAGAAAGAAAGAAAAGTTAGGAAAAAAAAAATACAGAAAGCAGTCTCCAGATCCCAGCGCTTCAGCCAGTTTGGATCCTAAAGCTCTCAACCTTCTTCTCCTCTGCTCCAGTTCTTGCTGGAAATGATAAGCCTGAAGCTACATTCTCCTGTATTACAAGGAAAAAGATTTCCGATCCCACCCTCTGTGGCTTATTATGTTTGGTCATCCAGAAAACTTACCAAACAAGATGTTGATGGAATGATGAAGGTCTTGAGAATGCAAATTCAACTTGTGGTTCTCTCTCTGCTATCACCCTTGAATGTACTGACTACTGGTCCAACAACCCTTTGTCTTCTCTCTCCAGTACCAGTCTGTCCATCAGACCTGGCTATCCTGGATCTGACCTTTCCCAGCGCACCTTTGTAAGAGCCAACATTTTCCGCTACTTAGACTCCAACTGTATCCATATCTGTTTCAACTCTGATGCCTTAGGATGAGGAATTTTCTTTGAGCTGAAGTGTTGGCACTGGGACTCAAGAGGATGCATGGACTCCCAAAGTTATTAGAGAAGTCTTTCCCTCTCAAGGTCAAGAATCATTGGTGCCAAGTAGTTTCCTTCTTTGAACAGGAGAATATCTCATTTGGGGCCAGTGTTGGCTTTGGCTTTTGAAGCTTTTGGCTGTGCCCAAACCCTCAGCTCAGCTCCATCCAAACCCCAAGAGGATACTGTTTTTTTTTTTTTTTTATAACCTTTGTTCTATCTAACAGGGGCAGTCAGTAAAACAGGCTTCTGAGACGGCTTGTTACGTGAATTCTCAGTCTGATTCTGACTCATCTGACCATTCACAGTTGAGGTTCAAGGGAAATAGAAATGCAAATGGAAGCACATACACTCATCCTAAGAGTTTTTCACTGAAGACATTTGGATGAAGGTGAAGGCTCTGCTAAATCCCTCTTGGAAGATGTCATCTTCAGTAAATCCTCAAATTGATGAAACAATGAGGGGGGTGGTCCACAGATGACCCTTCACCAGACAAAACCATGTTCTTGGAAGCCTTTAGTTCTGGTTCAACTTCCCTTTGATCACCAATTGACCTTATAGCTCAGTGGGGATGGAAGGACTCTGACTTGGTGGAACCAATAACAGGAAGCATTGGATTCGAGGTCCACAAGTAGATGCTACAGTGATATCAGCCACAAAGAAGGAATTACTGGAATAATGTTCCTCTGTCCACCTCCCCTAACAGGGTTGTCAAGGGTGTTGGACAGGTTGAGAAAACAGACATACACTTAAGTGACCTTTATTCTCCAAGTGCTAAACTATATGGTTCAGGTGACATGAATCCAGAGAGACTTGACTAAAGAGCTCTCCAAATTTCTCTCTGGTAATCTTCCTGCAGATGATCAGAAGACTTTGGAATCCCAGCTTACTTCCCTTCAGTATATATCGAGTGTTACCATGCGAATGCTATCTAACCTAGCTGATGGTACAGAACAGGTAGTAGGCACCAGCATTACTGTACACCGGCATGCATGGATACACCTTTGTGATTTCACAGAAGGCTTAAATTAAAGACATCCTTTGTTAATGCCCCATTATTAATGCCAACAATATTTTGTGCTAGGGATTATGAGTATGGATTGGCTAGATCTGCTGTTTCTAAGATTTATAATAGCCCTAGACCTGTTGTTGCTAACCCTTATAATGGTTTTAGATCTTATAAGGATGGAGAAAGTGAATGTATGACAAGAATTAATAGGCGTGCTACACAGGAATCAACTTTACGTAAAATATATTTTGTTACTACTTATAGTATTTTTAGTGCTGAAGTAGTTGCTTTAGTTAAATAACATTGTTTTTTTTTGTTTAAATTTAGAGAACCAGCCAGTGTATTGTGTTCTGCACTGAGTATTTCTTACAGAATGGGTAGAAATTTAAGGGATGTTTTAGTTCATAACTATTTTTCGTTACCCCCTTTGGTTATTGTTAGCCTTCCTAATGTTTCTGGCCCAGAAATTGTAGTTTATTCGTCATTTGGGCAGTTTTTCCATCTCTTTCAAAAAGATGTTAAAAGCCTGCATTTGCACTTGTTTCCCACCTTTCCTGTCACTAGTCTAGTCCAGATACAGATTTGCTGTATCCAGGACTGTTTCTAAGCTTCTGAACGCCCCCAAGTCTTTCTGTGCTGGAGGGAAGCATTCTAGCTTATGAGTGGGAGTAGTAAACACTAGGTAGCCTATCTTCCACAAGATCCAGGTACAGATTCTTAGTTTTAGCACTTGAATTTGCTTAATCTTACTCAGCACTTGTTCAGAAATTGTTGTTTGCACTAGATAAGCTACAAATTACTACAGCACTCAACCTTCCTTTTTACCTAGAGGAAAACAGTTTTTGTACTTACTTTCCTCACTTGCTTAGAAAAAACAGCTCTTATACTCACTTTCCTCACTTGTCTAAAGGAAAGTAGTTTTTTATTCAGGCATGTCCAAGGGTCAGCAACCAGTGTTCCCTCCTGTCTATCTGATGAATCTGGGCATCTTCGGGCAATGTAGCAATTGCCTCATGTAGACAGACAACCCTCTCCTCCTACCACCCAACACCACAAACTGTGAGAGATGCACTTATCTAGCCAAACTGGAGGTAAATCTCTCTCCAACCAAGACTGAACTTGACAGTCAAGAGGAGAAGGTAAACACTTGCACAACACCACACTCATCACATAGTCCCATTAAACCTACACCACCAAAATCCACACATAGAAACACAAAAACATTCGTGGAGGCTCTCAATAATAATTTGCTCAAGCAACAGAGACCTCCAAAGCAGTAACACAAGCAACCTCTACCCCCTAACACAACCCAAATGACACATAGCCCACAGATTCAGTGTGCCAATAAACCACAGCCCATAAAGCAAAACAACATACCCAACACACTGGTCATAGGTGACTCTATAATCAGGCACACTGATGTCCCACTCACCAGGCTAACCAAGGAGAAGGTTACTGTCAGCTGCCTGTCAGGTGCCAAGATCTGCCACATAACCCACGCACTCAGGTCACTCCACAACAAGTACAAATATTACTCTGTCATTGTCCATGTTGGTGTGAACGACCTGAGATGTACCTTCCTGGACTACCTGAAAAGAGACATGGAAGAGCTCTCCAATCTTGTAGCCCAGGCAGGTATGACCCTAGCTTTGAGTATCATCCTGCCATCACCAAGAATGTTACCACAGTACAAGGACAAAATGATTGACTTCAACAATTGGCTAAGCTTCTGGTGTCATTCTATGGGGATCCAGTGTCTGTCTGCCTTGGACGACATGGTCGACAGACCACAATGCTTTGCCAGTGATGGCCTGCACCTATCGCCTTTGGGATTCCAGATACTGGCTAAGGGTCTTGCCGCCCCTATAGTGCATTTTTTAGGCAAGGTTCAAATGACAAGTTCACCACCATAACATGAACAGCCAACCAAAAACTGAGGGTAATGCTACTCAGTGCTAGAAGTCTAAATCTCAAAATGCACTCAATCAAGGCACTCCTTAAAATGGAGAACATCGATATCTGTGCAGTGACTCAGACCTAGTTCAAGGCTGTAGAGAGTACCCCTGCATTACCAGGCTATAACTCATACAACACTTTTCGTCCATCTAACCTGGACCAGAACACCAAAGGCGGAGGTGTGTCCATATTTTTTAAGGATATCCACACCTCCAGGCTAGTTGCGCAGCATAATGCATCCGAGGTTATCCAAGTGCAACTAACTCTGGGCAAAAATGCAATCCAAATTGTAGCTTGCTACAGATCCCTCATCATGCCCCAGGATTCCCACTTCTCTTTTCTTGATATACTAGAAAATATTAGGGTTCAACCAAACACCCTAATAATGGGCGATTTCAACTAACCCACTATTAACTGGGAAAACTACTCATGTACCAACTCCTTCACTCAACACTTTCTGGAATTCATAAATTCCAATGCCCTGGATCAACTTATCCACACCCCCAGCAGGGGCAACAGTATCCTAGACCTAGTGATTACCAACATGAGTGACCGATGTTCCACACCTGAAGTCAACTCCTCGTTGGTCAGATCTGACCATAAGCTAATCACCCTAGATATCCGCATCACGCCCCACCTACCATTAAGGAAACCACGGTAAAATATTTCTCCAAAGCCAACTTCATGCTTCTTAAGACAGAAGTGGCGAACTTCATGACACCCATGCAGATGGACAATACAGTTATGACTGCTGAATGCTACACAAATGCACTCTATAAGCACTTACACTGGTGCATGGATCGTGCTATCCCAAACATAACCAAGACACTATCCTCCAAAAAAAAAGGAAGCCAAACTGGTGGTCCCCTGCCATAAACAAACTCTACAACAGAAGGAAGAAACTGTTGCAAAAGAGAGTAAAATCCCATGAGTGGAGGAGCTCCCTGGTCAGCCTCAGTAAGAAGCTGAGATCCCTTATAAGATCTTCCAAAGCTAGCTACGAAAACAAAATCACCACTGATTCTAAGGGCAACCACAAAGCATTCTATAGTTATGTCATGCATCTCAATGGCAACACCCAGAACTGCTATGAGTTACAGCACAACGGCACGGAAATTACAGAACCAACTGATATTGCCAACGTCCTGGCAGATAGGTTCAGTGCTAACTTTACCCCCCCTCTCACCCCCTAAAAGGCCCATACCTATACAGGAAGAATGCAGATTCCTTGTAATCACATCTATGCACTCTCTAAAACCAAAAACACAGCATCCATGGGACCGGACAACATCCCAGGCTGCGTTTTACATTAACATCAGAATGAACTGGCTCCCCACCTAAGCACCATGTTTAATCATAGTCTCACGTCAGGCTCTGTGCCCACTGAATGGCGCACAGCAGCAGTTATCCCACTCCACAAAGGGGGAGCCACCACTGATCCTGGAAACTCTCACCCTATTAGCCTGACGAGCCTGGTCTGCAAGGCCATGAAACGTATCATCATGGACCTCATAAATAAAGATATTGGTAACCTCCAAACTCTGGACCCCACCCAGTTCGGGTTTGTGAAAGGCAGATCATGCCTTCTGAACCTGATCGACTTCTTTGAGGCAGTCACCAAAGCCGTAGATGAGGGTAAGGGGGTTCATACAACCTATCTTGACCTCACCAAGACTTTCAACACCATCCCTCATTCTGGAATTATAGCTAAACTCACTAAACTAGGTATAAACCCGTATGTCACAAGATGGGTTGTCAACTGGCTCACTGACAGAACCCACGCTGTAAAAGTTGCAGACTCCAAATCTGACTTCAAACCAATGACATTGACAGAGGTCTGTCCTGGGACCTCTCCTGTTTGTTATCTACTTCTCTGAAGTACAGGCTAACTCAGAAGGCCTTTGGCTAATGAAGTTCACAGATGACTGCAAACTAGGAGCCATAGTCGAGTCCCCAAATGATGTGGACATCCTACAGAAGGGCCTCATTGAGACAGATGCCTGGTGTCAGAGGCATGGCCTCAAACTCAATGCCAAAAAGTGCATTGTCATCCCCTTTGGTAAAAACTCTGTACCCATGAACTTCCACATAAACAGCAGTCTACTTAACGCCGAATGTGTGATAAGAGACCCTGGGACCCAGGTGGACAGTAGTCTCTTCTTTGATAATCACATCGCCACAGTAGAGAGGAAATCCTTCTATGTGGCACACCTCATCACAAAAGGGTTCTCATCCAGGAAAAAAGAGTTCATTGTTCCCCTCTACTCGGCACTCATTAAACCCATTATGGAGTACAACGCCCCTTTTGGAATGTACCTCACAAGATATCTGCAGCAGCTGGAAAGGCCACAGAAGTACCTCCCAAAGAGGATTACTGGCCTCAAACAGATGCCCTACACTGACCGTCTCAAAAAACTCCAGCTTTACTCTGTAGCATATCACCTACTCCTAGGAGATCTCTGCCTAACATATAAAGCTATGTTAAACCCAGAGCTGTTGGACATGCTCCACCTAAAGAAATCCCAATCCCTATGAGCTACACACTCTAGGGATCTAAACCTTGTCACCACAATAAACAGGACATGCTGGAGCGATAGATTCCTGTCCCAGAGACTTCCTATACTCTGTTTCAAGCTACCCATATATGTCAAGCAAAGTTTCTCATTAGCACTCTTCAAGAAAAATGTTGATGAGTGGCTGGGAAATAGGAAATACACCCCATGGGATCACTTCTTTGGCTCTGCTCGACAGGGGCACAGGAAATTAACTTTCTTGGGTGGCATATGCCAGGGAACTTTGTTGGCTAGGCTTACTTAGTCCCTTGAGCCGATAGCCTAGTATCTACCTATGAACATATAAATGTGGACATTGTAATATTTGTCAATATATTGCCAGGACATTTGATTATATTAATAGTATTTCTTTTTTGCCCTCCGATGCTTATAATTGTGGAACTGAGGGCATTATTTATGCTCTTAAGTGTCCTTGTGACTTATTTTTACATTGGGGAGAGCAAGAGAAAGTTTAAACTAAGGTTGCAAGAGCATGTGAGGAATATTAGACATAGTAAATTGGAAAGTCCTGTAGCAAGTCACTTTGCAAAATTTCACAATAAAGGCTCTACTTTATTAAAAGCAGCGAGTTTAGAAAAGGTATTTTACACACTTTTGGTCAGAAAATGCATATAAAAGAAAATAGGTCTTAATTTGAATTGTAATTGGAAAGTGCTTATTTAATTGTTTTTTGTTTTTTATTGGTTGATATTTATTTCATGCTGGTATTTAATTTGCTTGTTTTGGAATGTTTCTTTTACTCCTTGAAGGCTTTGTATCAGCCAAGGTGCCAGAGTGAATAAAGTTGTTTATTTTGGTACGGGTTGTTGACTTTCTGGTCACGTGGTATGCTTATGCCAGAAAGATGGATAACCATATCCACTGACCCACAAAGTCTGTTGTATATCATTTTATTTATTTATTTATTTCCACTTTGATTACCAGGGATGTCCACTGGGCCAAGAGAGCCCATTTTCAGTGGAGGCCCCGGGAGAAAAGCTCCATGAAACAGATCACAGTAAAGATAGCAGTCCAATAAAAATAAAAGTAGAAGTATAAATACATATCAAATAACATAAAGTGTGGGCAATATTGCCTATAGTGGAAAAATATCGTGCAGATACATTTTAACAAATTCACACAGTTAAAGTCAAAAGTCAAAAGCTATTTACAATATTTACAGAGTGTAAGTGGTTGTATGGGAATTAGCTATAGAAAGTTATAGCCAGCTATAAGATGCTTAGGAACTCAGAAGATTACCCTCCCTGGGGTTTTTGTTAAAGAGTTCTAGGTAGGGAGAATGCAGTTACATTTCCATTTGGAGGAGAGGTAGGTGTAAAGCTGAGTTTTGAAGTTGTTTGTGTTTGACATTGTCCTTAGTGTGGAAGGGAGAGAGTTCCATTTCTTACCTAAGTAGAAGGAGAGGAGAAGTTGTCCAGGAGAACGTTTTGGTTTGTGGACAGTAATTAAGTTTTGGTGCTCAGATCTGAGAGTTCTATTTGAGATATATGGGGGAAAGATGTTAGTTAGAGCAGGGCATTTGGTTGGATTAAATATTAGTCTATGTGCTGTAGTGAGCTGGAGGAAGTCCAGGTAATTTGTGAATTCTAACCAGTTGAGGGATTGGAGGGTAACACAGTGATGAGTGGAATGTTTGGCTTTGGTGGCAAATTTAGAAATTTTGTTATAACAGCTTTCAAGTTTGGAAGTGATGGAAGGGAATAGGTTAGTTACTAGTGGGGTTCCCTACAGAAAGGAGGGAAGGAGGTAAGAGGAGGCCAGAGTATGCCTGGTAGAAGTAAAGAGGAAGTGGTTGTTCCTGTATAGCATACATAGTTTTTGGTGGGTTTTCTTTAAATTCTGCTGAATATGGATGTCAGACTTGAGGTGTTCGTCTATAGTTACACAGAGTAGTTTGGCAAAGGGAACAACTTCGATCGGAGAGTTGCTTTGGCTAAGGACTTGGAAGGAATTTTTATCAAAAGAGAAAGATTTTGAGGGTGTGGATAGTAGTATTTTAGATTTGTTAGCATTGAGAGAAAGGTGATTTTGGTGCATCCAGATCTCAGTAGTTGAGAAGGGAGTCTGAGTTTTAGATAGGAGTTCAGGGAGGTTAGAGGCAGAGCAGACAAGTGTAGCATCATCTGCATATTGGATGACTTTGGCATTAGGAATAGCAGAGTGAAAGTTATTGATAAAGATATTAAACTGCATCGGTCCGAGGGTGGACCCCTGTGGTACTCCGGTAGGGGTGGGTAAGAAAGGTGAGGGGTCTTTTTTTTTCCATTTCACAGCCTAAGATCTATCTGACAGATAGCTTGAGAACCAGGAAAGAGTGTTTTGACAGAGACTTAGGTTTGAGAGATGACTTAGAAGGTGCTTATGGAAAACAGTATTGAATGCTTTAGAGAGCTCTAGGAGCACTGTGGATACCAAGTTCCCAGAATCTTGGGCTTGATTGACAGTTTCTAAGAATGAGAGTAAAGCTGTTATGGTGCTATGTCCTGGTCGGACGCCATGTTGGGTAGGGGTAAGAAGTTGGTTTTTAGTCAGAAAAGACACAAGTTGGAGGTGGATGTATTTTTCTAGGATTTTGGAGATTGGAGAGAGAAGAGCTAGAGAGCAGAAGTTTGAAATGTTAGTGTTTTTACCTCCCTTGTGGAGAGGAAGAATAAAGGTGGAACACCAGAGTTTAGAGACATAATATTCCTTTATGGATTTATTAATTAGGATACTAATTGGGAGAGCTGTACCATTGGCAGCAGACTTGAGAAAGGAAGAGGGGATGTTGTCAGGTGCATTGGAGCAGGGTTTAAGTTTGGATAGAAGTCTTTTTATGTAGTTAGTGGAGACAGGTTTAAACTCAAACATAGGGGAGAAATTATTTGGGGACTTAGATGAGGTGGAATATAGGAGAGATGGGTCGTTGTTGATAAAAGTTTTTGTTTGGTCAGATATTGACTCTATAAAGAAAGAGTTGAATAGTGAGGCTAATTCGAGGTCAGATTTACTTGGGTCCGGACAGGGGTTATTTTTGGAGCCTGGGTTGAGGAGTGAGTTTATGAAGTTCAAAAAAAGCGTAGGGTTTTGGGGATGGTTGGACTGGAGGTTAGTGTAGTAGGATTTTTGTCTTTGAAGATTTGTTTTTTTTGCAAAGTTACGGAGGTGTGTATATTGGAGAATGGTTTCAGGAAGTTTATTCTTTTGGCAAAGCTTCCAGGATTTGTCTCTTTGATGCATAATTTGCTTTCTTTGGTTAGCCAAGGGGCAGTTATAGTTTTTATTCTTTTTTTCCTTGGTGGAGCTAAGGAATTTAGAGCATCTAGGAAAGTAGAATTAAAGTGGTCTATAGCTTTATCAAGTGAAAGGGTTTTTAGAATATTCTAATTCATTTGTTTGAGATAGTTAGAGAAGGTTTTTGGGGTCAAATGTACTAAGGTTGCGGGTCTGAATATATTGATGTTGGTGTGGATGGAAGGTGGTTGAATGGTAAATGAAGGCTGGGAGGTGGTCACTAATAGAGTCAGGGATGGTGCCAGAGTTGGTAATTTTATTTGGATGGGTGACTAAGATCCAGTCAAGAGTGGATCCTGGAGGATTTGTTTTATTGGGTCTGGTAATGGAGTGGGTCACTTGAGTAAAGTTAAAGAGGTTAGTGGACAGGAAGGGTATGGGACTGTTGATTTTATTCCAGTCGATGTTTACATCACCTAGTATGTAAGTTTCAAGGTTAATTTCAGCTGAGGCCCATTGGAGTATGTCTTCAAGGGTTGAGATGTTATTTCCGGGTGGGATATAAAGGGCGATGATACAGTGGCTTTTGTGATTATTCATTGTTAATAGACCGACTGTTAGTTCTGCATTGATGAATTTAGGAATGGGTTTGTAGGGGAATTAAGGTAAGTCGATTGGAATAGATTAATGCAACACCTCTGCCTTTTTTCTTTGGGCAGTCACATCTAAGAGTGTGAAATCCAGAGGGTAGGATTTCAGAGTCAGAGATGTGGGGTTTCAGCCAGGTTTCAGAGATGGCTACTATGTCAAGCTGGTTATGACTTAGCCATGCTTGAAATTGATGTGCTTTGTTGCTGAGACTCTGGGCATTGAGTGTGAAACATTTAAGAGTATTTTAGTGGTATGAAAGGCTAGAGGAAGGGGGAGGGTAATTGTTATTTGTGGGTGGGTTAGGTCCGGGGTTGAGGTCAATGTTTCCAGCTAAGATGAGGTTATTGAAGGAAGTTATTTTAGTGTGTTTTGGTTTGGATTTACAGTATCCTGGATGGTCTAGTATTTGTTTAAGAGTAAGTGTCTTAGCAGTAGTGGAAATAATTTTAGGATTAAAAAGCTGCAGAGGGTTGAGCTGAAAGAGAGAGGAGGAGATGGAAAACAAATGATTATTTGTGTGAGGGAGGAGATGGTTTTGTGTGGGAGTATGGTAAAGAGTAGAGAGTGGAAGCTGATTGGAGGTATGGGAGCTGGCATTGTATAAAGTTAGGAGTAGTAAGAAGGAGATGGGGGTTTGGAGTGTTAGGAACAGTAAGGAAAGCATGGTTAGAAAAAGGTAGTTTAATGTAGGAGGATTTGTAATTAGAGAGAAGAGCTGTGGGGTGAGAGGGGGTAGTGAAAGAGTGATGTATTTAATTACCGTGGGTGAAAGGAGGAGGGGTAAAGAGGGGAAGACTTTGACTAGATTGTTGTCTTGAGTGGGTGGAGGCTGGTTGAAATAAAAGTAGGAGTAGTAGGGACAGGTGGAAATTGGGGGCAGGGTAGGGGAGCGGAGTGAGCACACAGGGCGAGCGGAGCGGGTAGAGCCAAGGAGAAGGAAGAAAGCCAGCAAAAAGTTATCAGTGAAGCTGAGAACTAGCTCAGAGGTAAGGAGGCACTGGCATAAGGCACTATGTGTGTGAAATTAGAAGGATGCAGAAGGTTGACAAGCAGATAGGAGATGAAAACAGGGCAGTAGCAGTTTAGTAGAATATAGTAAGTATTAATAGGTCTAAAACAGGACAGTGGCAAATTAATAGAACAGTTACAGTACTTTTGGCCTGTATTAAAAGATAGATAGTGGTTGAACAGTGCCACCTTGTGGCCTAAATGTGTAAGTACAATGGTAAGCTATGAGCACTCAGAGGAGGGGGAAGCCTTGGTGAGTAAAGGGAGATGAAATCCATGGTAGACTGCTAGCGAATGCACCCAGGGTTAATATACAACAGTGGTAGGTATAGGATATAGTTTTATTTTACAATAGGGTACATACTCGTTTAAAGTTAGTTCTTGGGGAGGCAGAGTGGTTACAGAAGCACTGCAGGATCGCTTTAAGATGAACTTTACAAAAATAGCAATAAGAATCACAAGCAAAAACAATACCAGGTATTACTTACATGTGAGCACACTACTAGGGATTCCTATGAAGCAAGGCAGAAAAGCTAAGTCAAAAGATGGTGCCTTTCTACATCAGGTTATTTGATACCTCTGTAATTAAGCAGGAGTGGGAGGGAGGTGAGCATGTTCAAGGTGGGAGAGGGGGGTAGACACAAAGTAATACAAAGTTGTCAGAAAAACTGGACTAGGCCAGCTGCTAAAAAGAAAACAGGAAAACCAAGCTAAGTTAATTCCAGGTGAGTGTAGTCAGTATTTTCCTAATAACTACAAATCTTATGCTACTAATCTAGTACAGTGTAGTGAAAAGGACCACCACTTCTACAGGGAAAAACAATTGAAGTATCGGCTGTAGGTACATAGGTAATTTTTTTCCAAGAGAGAGATGTTTTAAGTAATTGACCTAGGAGTACAATAGGAAGAGAAAAATGGGGGGGGGGGGGACCAGTAATGTGCACTAGTACAATGAAGGAAGAAAGAGTCTTCAGTTTAGAGGACAGATTAAATATAACTCTAACATACACTAGTGTAGCTAAAAGCACTTTAGTGTTCCACCGACGCAGGGTCTCACAGTGCAGGGCAACGAGACAGCCTTTGGTTGATTGGAGGATGACCAAGACAAAGGATGAAACGTTTGGTGAGGGGAACCAGTGTAGCTGAAAGTACTTCAGTGTTCCACTGATGCAGAGTCTCACAGTACAGGGCAATGAGACAGCCTTGGGTTGATTAGAGGATGGCCAAGACACAGGATGAAACTTTTGCTGAGGGGAACTAGTGCAGCTGAAAGCACTTTAGTGTTCTGCCAATGCAGGGTCTCACAGTGCAGGGCAATGAGACAGCCTTGGGTTTATTGGAGGATGGCCAGGACACAGGATGAAATTTTTGCTGAGGGGAACTATTGTAGCTGAAAGCACTTTAGTGTTCCAGCTATGCAGGGTCTCACAGCTCAGGGCATTGAGACAGCCTTGGGTTGATTGGAGTATAACCAAAGACACAGGTCAAAACTTTTTCTGAGGGGAACTAGTGTAGCTGAAAGCACTTTAGTGTCCCACCGATGCAGGATCTCACAGTGCAAGGCAACGAGACAGCCTTGGGGTGCTTGAAGGATGGTGAAGACGCAGGATGAAACTTTTGCTGAGGGTACTAGTGTAGCTGAGAGTACTTTAGTGTTCCACCGACGCAGGGTCTCACAGTGCAGGGCAACAAGACAGTCTTGGGTTGAATGGAGGATGGCCAAGACAAAGGAGGACATTTTTGCTGAGGGGAACTAGTGTAGCTGAGAGCACTTTAGTGCACCACTGATGCAGGGTCTCACAGTGCAGGGTAACGAGACAGTCTTGGGTTGAATGGAGGATGGCCAAGACACAGGATGAAACTTTTGCTGAGGGGAACTAGTGTAGCTAAAAGCACTTTAGTGTTCCAGCTATGCAGGGTCTCACAGCTCAGGGCAATGAGACAGCCTTGGGTTGATTGGAGTATAACCAAAGACACAGGTCAAAACTTTTGCTGAGGGGAACTAGTGTAGCTGAAAGCACTTTAGTGTTCCACAGATGCAGGATCTCACTGTGCAGGGCAACGAGACAGCTCTGGGTTGTTTGGAGGATGGCCAAGACACAAGATAAAACTTTTGCTGAGGGGAACTAGTGTAGGTGAAAGCACTTTAGTGTTCCACCGACGCAGGGTCTCACAGTGCAGGGCAACAAGACAGCCTTGGGTTGATTGGAAGATGGCCAAGACACAGAATTAAACTTATTGCTGAGGGGAATGCGAGCACACTACTGGGGATTTTTGTTCTGCCATTTATACCTTTTCTTAGGGTTGTCTTCACAAAATATAAATGCAGCTATAACAGTTTAGTGCTGAATGCCATCCTCCTTTTCTTACCTTATTTTTTTTTAAATTATCTACAGCTGTATTTGTGTGTTTTTCTCTTAATTTATTAAAGATTAATTGCAGTGCTGTCATATGGTTAGTCTTATTTGTTCCTTTATAACTTGCTCATGATTATTGCACCAGTCAGAACAAGTCTCTTTCAGACAAATATGTTAGGCTGTATTGTGTCTGTTGTAATTGCTGCTTGTGCCCATAAATATATAGAAAAAAATTAAATAATATACCAATTATGAGACCCCCCCACCCTTTCCCAGATGATGATGTTGTGATTGCATATTACTGTCCTAAAAATGTTAACATTAATTCACAAGGTAGGCCATAAGATTAACACGTTGAGAATTGTTGTGAAAAGTATTAACATTACCAGCATTATGAGCCTCTGATATTTGCAGCCTTGCCCTTTTGGTAGGGTCAGTATTTTTTACCTCAAACTTACAGTTGCTTCCTTTACTTCATAAGATGTCATTGCTTTCAGAGCTTCTGCAAACAAATAATCATAGCATGAATGTAAATTCCTCCAGGGAACAATAAATCTACTCTGAAGAATATCCTATACTGGTTCTCCACCAACATGTATCAGGAAATTATAATCCTATGTGAATTTAAAATTGAATGGATTACTTTAAACTCTGGCAGTCCAATACTAATTAATTACCCTACAAGATATGACAAACATACTTCAAAGGAAACTACCTTGGACTGGATAGTTGCATCACAAACAGAAAAATATTAATCCTTTAGGACATTACCTGACTTTCTAAGTGATCACCTTCCCACCCATATAATTAGACATCAACTCCATACACTGTTTGAAATCTAACCAAGATTCAGACTGACCTTTATCAGTACCCTGCAGCACTACAGCTGGAATATACTCAAAAATCTTCTCTTGGATGAAGCAGTCTCTGAATTTAATAACACCTTCTTAAAAATATATTCAACGGGTTATCTCCAATCTGAACAGAGAGAATCCAAGCAAACCCAGCTCCTTGGCTTTCCAAAACTACAAACCTGCTAATGAAAGAGAGAGAGAGAGAGAAAGACACACACAAACTCACTTTACAAAAAAAAAAGGGGGTGGGGTGCATGGCCAAATTTTGAACTTTATTATATTCTAACTACTAGACTGTGGTGGTGGTGCTGCGGTAGCGTTGTCGCCTCACAGTAAGACGTTGTCCCGTTCGATTCTCAGCTAGAGTGTCTTCTGTGTGGAGGCATACATGAATGGGGCGTGCCTTTGTTGAAGGTTGTGCGTCAGTGCTGGTAACCCGGCACGTAAAAATTCACTACCAAACATTAGCGGACCGGAGTTCCGCTGTGGCGACCCCTAACCAGGAAAAGCCAAAAGACACAAACAAACTATATTCTAACTACTGTTAAGTAGACTGGGGTCAGCTGAAAACCTGAAACTTAATGTAAATACCTGGCAACCATGTTGGCTTGACATTTGGTATAAAATTATTAAATTAACCCCATGTAATCCCTCCTCACTACCTTTTTAAAATAGATCTAATATTAGAAAGTTAAAAAATACACATTTTTGCTGATTTAATAAATAGCTTTCAAAAACTTATGAAATGGTTATATCTGGATGTTTATCTGTTTATGCAACCAATAGAGAAAAATTTAAATGTCTTGATTAGATTAATAATCACATGATTGATTTCACCATCTTTCCAAGTTTTAAGAAATAAAACTATATGGGATTTTGTTTCCTGTGACACCAGTTCACTGGAATTAATAAAGATAATCATTGGATTGCCTAAAGATTATTTACCAATAATAAATCATATTTTAACTTTAATAAAAATTAAATATGATTGCTTATATCAAATGACTCAGAAAATTCCCAAATTAGTTTCTTAGGTACTCTGTTCCAAAACAAGGCATTATCTAAGGGATTTAAATTAGCCTTGGCCTATAAACACACACACACACACACACACACACACACACACACACACACACACACACTTTCAAAATGCTGTGCATCTTATGATAAAAATTCTCAATAGTAACTGTAACTAGTGCTGTGAATCAATAATTTTTAGTTTGAAGTATATACTCCTTAAACTATATTTTACTCATTTTATAATCTTAAATAATGTTTATCTTTCCCCATGAAAGAAAGCAACATATTTCCTATCATTACCTACTAATTGCATGAGTTGTCATACTGTTGAGGTTGATGTATTCAATGACATCCAAGATATGCGATCAATTACCTATCATAAACAAAATCCCATGGTAGCTGGTAATTTTGCATCTTCCATTCTGTAAAGGCCATAGGGATAACGTGTTTATACTTACTACATGCATTTCCATACTCAGATTTTATATAACCCAAAAGTGGTTAAACCTTAACTCTATGAACTGGACTGAATTTGTGCAAGTTGCAAAGAAAAGTATTTAAAAGCTCTTAAAATAATTCTCACTTATCACTTTAACACTGAAAAAAGTAAAATACTAAGCAATGGCAGATGTTGCTGAAAATCTTAGCCATTTAACTTTAATTATCAACTAATGGACTTATGTATTTGTTGGAATAAACATGTCTTTTTATCATATTACTGAATTCCTTTCCCTAAATATTTTCTTTATACTTTTTTTCTCTCTTTCTTTTCTAATCAGAGGTGGGAATAACACAAAAGAATAGTTTTTAGGAATGCCGCAATGTTATCAGTAGTTATGTATGTAATGTAAGTAGCTGATGTAGTATTGTACTGTTTTGTATTTATATTCTAAAATCATGTAATTTTCATCAGTATGCTGTTTATTGTTGATTTTGAAAATGTAATAAATGTATTTGTAAAAAAAAAAAAAAAAAACAGTACCACTACAGTCTTTCATCAATACAGTTAACCAGAAAAGAAATTCTGATAACCTTGTATCTACCCTCTTTCTAGACTTACCAGAGGTATTCATTACTGTCAGTCACCAGAAACTCTTACTTAACCTTTCATTATTAGGTCTCACTGACTCCATCATCCTTTAGTTTCAATGGCGAACAGGTAACAGGCTCTTAAATGGGGCATTGACTATTCTTTTTTCTGGCCAGTATCCCTTGGTGTGCATCAACATTTAGTCCTAGGCACTTTACTGTTCAGCCTATTTATAAATGACTTACATACTTCATTCAGGCATGCCACAATAGTCCAGTATGATGACAACTGTACAATTATATATACTGCTACAGACCTCTAATCTCAAACAACATACATAGCAATCTTAGTCTTTCATTGAACCCTGACTGGAAAACTCCTGACTCAATGCCAAAAAAAGCTCATGTTATTCACCCCAAAACAGTACATCACTCAAAAAGCTCTACTGTCTCTAAACTCTAAGGACAATACAAAAATTGAACAGGTACCACAAATCAAACTGCAAGGAGTTACTATAGATGACCAGCTGAAATTCAACCATCACATACTTCAAGTAGTAAAAACAACACACTAAAAACTAGGCTGTCTGTACTGAGCTAATCTCTCATATACAGCTAGGAAAAGCATCACCTCCACCTACCTACTCCCAACCCCACTATATATGCTTCCCCAGTTCTGACTATCTTAAGCTCTACAATAGCCCACAAAATCTTACCGTGCTAAAATAAAAGTTATGAGATTTACCACTAATCTGCCATATAGGACATACCACTGCTCAGCTCTCAAAGACCTTAAATGGCTAGAGCTCTCACATACACTTATGACATGCAACAACTTTTAATCCATAAACTACTCAATAAACCAGAACAGTGCCCAAGGCTTGAATCACTCATTCACTTATACATCCCTAACAGCAATCTTTGTTCTGGAGACAAACTGCTTCTTATGATATTTAAATTTAGAAATGTAGTAGTGACACACACTATTCTACCTGTGTTGTTAGGAAGTGGAACTCTCTTCCACTCTCACCAAGACAAATGGAAAACCTAAATTCCTTCAAAACTGAACTTAAGCAATATTGTATGCAAACTTTGTTCTGTACTTGTGAAACTCCAGGCTTAAGTACGCTAAAGGTCTGCTGCAATTCATTATGCCTCATATCCTATGTAATGGAACCTACATTTTCTTATAAATATTCTATGCTGTATCATGCTATATCTTCTAATCTGAATATTATGCTATGATTGTATTTTTGACTAGTCTGTTTTTATGTCTGTTGAATGTATGTTTTTATATTATTTTTAACTGTTATTCTAAGTACAACTAAGCATCCTGTGCAATACTTCTATCAGAATAACTGAGCTGTATGTGTTAATGTTTTCAGTGTAAGTTGCTATAGCATTTTACCCTGGGCTTTTGCTGAAAAAGATCTTCTGTCATGTCGGACTTTCCTGTTCATCAGATACAGTAAATAAATAATTTTGGTATTTTTACATCTGTGGTAAATTATAGTGCCTGTAAAGGGACTTATGTTTTCATTATATAGTAGCATCTTCTGACCACTATATGAAACCAATTTATACTCTTTTATCTGTGATGTAAGGTTGTATGAAGAGTAGTCTGAAATATAGTTAAATATTTTGAAAATCACTAGTGTTATGAACATATATTTATTTTGGTGAGTGCTGCTTTATAACATTACCTTCTCTCCTTAATTTCACCCAGAACTACTTTATGCGCATAACTTTATAGTACCTCTTGAATGTTGCAACTGACTTTTTTCAAATAGCAATTTTTTTTCACATGTACATGATGTTTTACATTTATAATATTAACTGTTTTTGCAAAGAATGCAAGTTTTCTGTTAAGTAGTGTATTCATATATGTAGATCATATCATGCATAATATCTCATCACTGTATGTAATAGAGTAGAGTAGTGTACTATGTATGGATAGAGCTGAAAGTTATTAAATAATTCTCATACAACAATAACAAATGCTTTACTACAAACTGGTAGCAGGTTCTGTATTAAACAAATTGCACTGTACAAGAATTGCATCAGCCATCAGCATTTGATTATGTCAAATGACATTGACAGCATTTTTCAAAATGTACACATGCATTGCTTACAGCTGTCGAAGCACTTAACTGCAACTAATTGTAGAGTTCAACTGTATAGAAATAACATTTTTAATCTATATATAGGCAAAACCAATACAGCTATTACCTTGGCAAAGCATTATGGTGCTGCCTGCTTAACAGTTGATGGTATTATCCTTGAAGCTATTTCAAATGGGAACACACCAACTGGCCTTCGTGCTCGAGAACTGTGTGCCAAAGCAGCAGCTGAGCTAGCACTTCATGAAGCAGATGAGGCAGGTAAGCATAGATAATGCTTCAGTCTTGTGTAGTGAAAACTTTTCTGTATAATAAAATATTTATGTATAAAGTACACAATATGGAGGTAAACCAAGCTAGACAGAATCCACTGAAGGAATGGTAGTAAGAGGTGTGCATCATAATGAACGTAAAGAAGATAGATTATTGAGAAGCAATGTAATGATAAGGTACATAACAGCAGGGGGTCTAACACTGTGATAGACTGATTTCTGAAGGAATGAATCACAGACAAATATAATACAGAATGAATGAAGTAACAGCCAAATGGCAAGATTGGTAAGGAAGAGTATTCCTATAGTAAAGAGCAAAAGACAGGGTAGCAGAGAGCCAAGTACTCTCCAAAGTAAAAATAGTATAATGGGTGACACAACTTTAGTAGGGTAATACAATAGTAGCCAGGTTTCTGGGTGAGACTCACAATTAGTCATATAGCTGGATTTATGAGTAGTGCAGGACTGCACCATTTGTGGAAGTGGCATCATATAAGGGGATTAAACAACCTAAAAATAAAGAACCATATGAATTAGACTGGCATTTGAAGGTTGCCCATAGTTTGCAAGGGAGGGAGGGTTAGTGCTTACATTTTTTTTCACAAATAGTACATCTCAAATTATTGTAAATAAATAACACAGAAGACAGGAGCTGTAGAGAACATGACCAAATACTCTGACACAAGATGAAAGAATTTTCCAGAAGGCTAGAAAGCTTCGCTAATCAGAACTTTAAGATAGAGAGTACATTTTAGAAATGCTAAGACATACCATATGAGTAAGAACCCTTTACAAGATTTTCTTTATTCCGTAATGACTTATCAGTAAGTTTAACATACTATCTAATAAGGAAAACAGTTTTTAACGTGGTAATAACCTTAATGCTGTGCTCGTTCAGAAATTGTCTACAAAAGAATGGAAATGGGCCACCTTAGATGGACATTCTCTATTTGTGGATGGCTCTAAATCTTTTGATATAGTGATTAGATAACATTTTTATCACTAGTGAGTTGAAAAAGTGAGCAGCAAAACTGTAAGATATTAAGTAAGAGTTATAATATATGTCTTTAATCATTCATTATGAAATATAAATTATGAGTTTGGTTTATATGCATTTTATTGTTACTGCCTTTTTAAATTCTTAAAAAAGTATTTTGTGACTATTTTGAATAGCTGTTAAATGTGATTTTTATCATATTTCTTATTCTGATAAGTCCTAAGCATTCTGAGGAGATACAAGCTCTTAAATGTTTTAATTTTGCAAGGTGTGGATTTGATTGGGTGACTTATCTTTGCTTCATAATGTGGTTATGATGAGTACCTAACACAACTATACTTCATCTTCGAAAGTCGGAATATAATTATATCCACAGTAAGACAACACCAGAAATATGAAGTAGCGCAAAGCTTATGTTGATCACTTGAGGAAAACTGATCCCTAATTCTTTAACCAAGACAGATTTTATTGATAGGAGAGGACTGCTTAAACATCAACTGTGTAATAAATACCTCCAGTTAATTATGTTCTGGTAGCAACATATGCACATTGCATTACATATGCTTGATAGGAGAAATAGGCATTTAGTCTATGTTGTCTTCCTGGCCCATTTATTTCCTGAATGGTCCCCCCTGGTGGACTAGCAGATTGTCCTAGTGTGAAGGAACTAAACATGATGGAGTCCATATCCCGCATGCCTGACAATATTTTTGTTTCACCCAAGATAGGCTTATGGGAGCAAGGGGGCTGCAGTAGATGCCGTTGTGGTGGTGGTGGTGGCCACTCAGAAAAAGCTCTCTGAGAAAAGTTCCTCTGTTCACCCCCCCAAACATACTTGATGAAGTTTTAGAGGGACTTGATCAAATAGCTGTCCAAGACCCTCTCAATGCCATGACTGCAGAGTCTCACAAACTGGTGGATTCACATTTGGCAAACTTACAGTCAATTATGGATGTGTCTGTTCACCTTTTGTCCAATGTGGCAGAGGGCATATCTAGAGAAGCAGGCGGCAGCATTGACATACATTGACATGACTGGATTCAACTTTTTGGTTATGTGGAGAACTTCAAACTGTCCTTTTTGAATACCCCCTTTGACATGTTCACCCTTTTTGGGCCCAAGGTTGAAGACACATTCACCAAGAGTGAACATATCCATCTGCCACCATCATCATCTGCTTTTCCACCCCCCCCCCCGAGGACTTTTTTCCAGAACCAAAGGGGCAGAAAGTGATTATTGTTCAGTAAGTCTCAGTTTGGCACAGGACACTCCTGGAGACAGACCTCCCAGGGCAGAGGAAGGAACAGCAGTGGATGTCACCCTAGAGGCAGAGGTGGAGTGCAGACCCAGGGATTTCAAGGCCTGTTTACCAATAAACTCTTTCAGCGCTCTTGAACAGTTGCCCAAATGATGCACTTTGAAGTCCATCTTGGGGTTGCTTATCTCTGCACCCTCATGCTTGGTTAGCCATCACTCTCAATTCATGGGTGCTAAAAATAATAACCAAAGGCTACATCATCCCTTGTCTTTACCCACCAAAAATATCACAAAGAACTACCCTCCCCACCCACACACACACACACAGAGGAAGGCGGCGGCACAAGAAAGCTGTTAGAAAAATGACTCATCCAAGAAGTCCCACCAGACCAGCAAGGGTGCAGTATCCACTCAAGATTCTTTTTGGTTCTGAAGAAAAATGGAGACTCCAGTCCCATTCTAGATCTCAGTCACTTAAAAACTAATTTGTGAAATAGCTTTTTGTTTGGTCATTTTTCAGTCCATTTTACCTATTCCAAGGAAGTAAGACTTGATGTGCTTGATGGACCATCAAGATACCTACTACCACATAAAATAGCAATGCAGTCCAGGATATTCCTTCACTTTCAGCTGGGAGCCAATCATTTTTAATTCAGAGCACTGCCTTTTGAACTCACACAGCACCCCAGGTGTTCACCAAATTCATGGCAGTGGTAGCAACTCAACTCAGGCTGCAGAAGTTCCTGGTCTTCCCATATCTTGATAACTGGCTCATAACCACCACCATAAGGAGTCTGATAATTCAAGCCATATATTACTTGCTGCAGATGTGCTATCACCTAGGAATCACGATCAACCCAAACAAAGTCTAAACTAATACCAGCACAGACAAGACAGTTCATAGGATGCTACCTGGACACCACTTTGCAGACCTCTGAATTCCTGGAATCAAGGTTAGCAGACTGCTGCAACAGGTTTCCGTGTCCTGTCTCACCCAAGTCTTGCATTGAGATCCACCCTACGTCTTTTTTGCTCTATGGCAGCATCCATCACCTTTGTTCTCACACCAGATTCCACATCAGGGCGTTACAGTTGACTATTTCATTGCAGTGGTCCACACTTTACCACCCTGTACACTTCCCAGTCAGACTAACCAGGATCTTCAGGCAACATGTTGAGTGGTGCTGCTGTAGACTCTTTAGGCCATCCTTTTGTTCTCCCTCCCCTAGGAGCCACAGTGATCACAGATGCATCCCTTCTGGGGTGGGGGGTGGCATTTGAAAGGGAGGATTGTCCAAGGAATGTGATCATTGACAGACCAGTTTTCACATCAGTGTTCTAGAGATGAGGGCTGTCCTAGTGTTTAAGGCCTTTCAGGACTCCGGCCTCATGAGTGTGATCTCTGTTCAGACAGATAATATGTCAGTGGTCTGGGACATCAGCAAACAAGGAGCTACTGATTCATACCCTTTATGTTTGGAGGCAATAAAAGTTTGTCAGTGAGCAGGGTCTTCCTAGCCATTTCTAATTGCAGTGCATATCCCGATAAAATCCAGTTTACTAGCAAACAAGATATGCAGATCCATTCTTCTGCCTCATGAGTGGTCTCTCAGTCAGACAGTGGTTTCCATGATTTTCAGCCACCGGGGCCAGTCTCGCTGCAATCTATGTGCAACCCTGGTCAACACCAAATGTACCAGTTACATTGCCCTGATTGCCCAGAAGGGGCAGGCCCCAAGGGATGCTCCAGTCCTCACTTGGCCCCCAGGTCTCGTTTACACTTACCCTCCAACTCCCCTTCTAACCACATTTCTGTAGAAAACTGGCCTGGTTCAAGGCAAAAGTGATACTCATTTCCCCCCTTTTGGGCTTTACAGATATTGTTCCCCTTCATCTGGCCTCATTTAGTGTACCTCCCTGGTACTGGAACCTCTTTCAGATCTGATTTCTCACCAGTCCAACAAGCCTCATCTGGGCATCAAATCCCTGAAGTTGGCTGCTTGGTTTATCCACTTCCAGTGATGGACAGACATTCCATAATTTCGTCCAGTGTGATTCATATAATCTCAGAAGCCTTCCATCAGGAAAGTTTATAGAAACAAGTGGAAGAGATTCATCATCATCTAGGCCTCTGCCAAGGGTATAAATCCTTTTTTTGGCCTTTTTGAGATTGATTTTAGATTTTCTTGAAGATCTCTTTCCTGCTGGAGCTTAGCAATTCCACTATCAAAGTTCAATTGGCTGCTGTCTCAGATTTTCATATTGCTGAAGGCCAAACACCTACTGCTTCCTTAAAACTGTCAGTTTTTGTAAGGTACA
This sequence comes from Protopterus annectens, assembly GCF_019279795.1. Classification (NCBI taxonomy): domain Eukaryota; kingdom Metazoa; phylum Chordata; order Ceratodontiformes; family Protopteridae; genus Protopterus; species Protopterus annectens. Next base: position 1,807,425,168 of record NC_056741.1, read on the forward strand.
TTTCTCCTGTGGCCTCCTCCACCTTGGGATATTACTATTTTAATCCAGACCTTGAGAAAACTCCTTTTTGAATCTACGTCTAGTATGGAATTGAAATTCTTTATAGTCTCTCTTCTTGGTAGCTGTTATCTCAGCAAGAAGGGTCTTGGAGCTGCAAGCCTTGTCAGGTAAACTTTCATATTTGGTCTGTCATAAAGAGAATGTCAATCTGGATGAATCCTAACTTCCTTACCAACCAAAACAATCCCAACAACACATAAACTAAATATATAATAAAAGTGTGTTGTCACCAGCAAAACTGTATTGGCAACTCCTTTTGGATACCACAAAGCCCCAGGTATTAATGACTAGGTATCCAATAGTAGTTTATTAAGTAAGAGAAGGGTGAGATTATCAGATGTCCCTTATGATATTAGAATTAATAAAAAATATTAAAAATCAGTATTGTGTGAAAGAGAATTAGTTCACAGGATATTTTTTATTTTTTATTTTCAGGCAGTGTCAAGAAAATATTTTTTTTAGTGTATTTATTTTGTGTGTGTGCACTATTTAAATTAATTAGGTCAAATCATATGACTTGCAATGTGTGTATATATATATATATATATATATATATATATATATATATATGTATGTATGTATGTATGTATGTATATATATATATATATATATATATATATATATATGGATTCCTGTTACAAGAATGAAAGTTCACTACTTCGAACTTGTAATAGGAAGCCTCACGTCTGTGAAAAGTGCGCTTCACCAAAAACACCGCAGCACAGTGGAGGACATAAAAAACAAGCTATGTCCTCCACTATGGTGCAATAGTCACAGACCTTAGGGTTAAGGCATGGGTTACGGTAAGGGGATAGTAAAGCTATCCCCTTACCCTAACCCATGCCCTTAACCCTAAGGTTTGTGACTATTGCACCATAGTGGAGGACGTTGCTATCTCTTTCATTGCGCTGCAGTTGTCGTGGACCTTAGTGTTAGGGTATGGGTCATGGTAAGGGGATAACCCGTAGGGCTATCCCCTTACTATGACCTGTGCCCTAACCCTAAGGTCCGTGAGTACTGCACAGAAGTTCAGTACAACACCTGTTCGTTGTACTGAACTTCGCGTAAGTGCACTTTCGATTAAGTGCACTTTCGCTGCAGTGAGCATTCCATGCACTATTTCGAATTAGTGAAAATTTGATCTAGTGTATGGAACCTATATATATATATATATATATATCTATATATATATATATATATATACATATATATATGTGTGTGTGTGTGTGTGTGTAATATTCCAGAAATGGCCATCTTATACTTACTATATGTATGTCTGTTTTTCATTAATTCAGTCTTTGTGTTTCAGGATTCGCTGTAGCAGGTCCTGACATTTCACATGGTTACTGTCCCACAGTTCATAGGTTCGTAGGTGTGTACTAGGCTAATAGGCCTGGGGCCTTTACAAGCCTAGCCATAGGATTACCCTGCCATAGTGCCACCCGACCTTAGTTCCCAGTGCCTCTGTTGAGTAGAGCCACTGGTGTTATCCCCGGGATGAATTTTCTATTTCCCATCCACTCATCAAGATTTCTCTTGAAGAGGGTCAGGGAGGTGCTCTGCTTGACATGTATGGGAAGTCAGTTCTATGACATGGGCAGTCTCTGGGTTATGAACCTGTCCCTCCAGCATGTTCTGTTAATTGTGGTAATGAGGTTGAGGTCTCTGGACCATGTGGTGCAGAGGGATTGGGATTTCTTTAGATGTAGCATTTCTAACAGAGCTGGGTCAGACATGGCTTTGTAAGTCAAGCAGAGATCGCCTCTCAGTAGGGGATATGAGACAGAGAATAGTTGAAGTTTTTTGAGTCTGTCAATATAGGACAAGTGTTTAAGGCCTAGGATCCTCTTTTTGCAGGTGTCTAGTAAGGTACATGCCAAATGGGGCATTGTACTCGATGACTGGCCTAATGAGGGAAGAGTAGAGGGAGACAGTAACCTCTTTCTTCCTGGATGCAAAACCCTTACTAATGAGATGTGCCACATAGATGGACTTTCTGACTACAGTGGCAATGTGGTGATCAAAAGAGAGGTTGCTGTCAGCCTGTGTCCCAGATCTCTTATAACGTCTTCTGTGTTCAGTGGACTACCATCAATGTGGTAATTCATGGGAACTGTTTTTTTCCCAAAGGGGATGATGACACATTATTTGATATTGAGCTTAAGAAGGCCATGGTTCTGACACCAGTCGTTGGTAACAGTGAAGCCATTCTGTAGAATGTCAACATCACTTGGGGAGTTAATAATAGCTCCTAACTCTCAGTTGTCTTCGAACTTTGTCAGCCATAGTCCCTTTGTGTTGGCCTGGACTTCAGATAAGTAGATATCAAACAGGAGAGGACCCAGGACCGAACCCTGTGGGATTCCATTCCTGACTAATCGGCAGTCTGACTTGGAGTCAGCTGCTTTCACACTGTGGTTCTATCTGTGAACCAGTTTGCAACCCACCTAGTGATATAGGGGTTAATGCCAAGCTTAGTGAGTTTTTCTATGATTCCTAAGTGGGGAATGGTATCAAAAGCCTTGGATAGATCAAGGTAGGCTGTATGAACCACCTTGCCTTCATCCACAGCTCTGGTGGCTGACTCAAAGAAGTCAACCAAGTTGAGCAGCATGATCTACCCTTCACAAAACCAAACTGTGTGGGATCCAGAGTTTGGAGATTCCCAATATCCTTGTTTATTAGGTCCATGATGCTGCGTTCCATAGCTTTGCATATCAGACTCATCAGGCTAATGGGGTGATGGTTCCCAGGGTCTGTAGTCGCTTCTCTTTTGTGGAGAGGGATAACTGTAGTAGTGCGCCATTTGGCAGGGACAAAGCCTGTGGTGAGGCTGTGATTGAACAGAGCACACAGGTGAGGTGCCAGTTCACTCTGTAGTTCATGTAGAACAAAATCAGGGATATTGTCAGGTCCCATAGAAGCTGTATTCTTAGCCTTGGACAGTGCTGTTTTAACCTGTGCAACAGTACTACTGGATGCCTGGCAATCTACGGGTACTGTGATTGGTCCTTGGGGAGGGGTAAAGTTGGCACTGAATCTGTCGGCCAGTATACTGGCAATATCTGTTGGCTAGGAGTTACCATTGTGCATTAGCTCAGAGACATATAGGTATTGCCGTGGAGACTCTTTACATAACTACAGAAGGCCTTGTGGTTGTCTTTACTATCTGTTGCAATTCTGTTTTCATACCTAGCTTTAGCGGATTTGATGAGGGATCTCAACTTTTTGTTGAGGCAGATAAGGGAGTTTTTCCAGTCATGGGACTTCACCTTATTCCGCATCAGTTTCCTCCTTCTGTTGTAGAGTTTGTTTATGTCAGGGGACCACCAGATTGGCTTCCTTTTTTGGAGGAGAATGTCTTGGTTCTATGGGGTATAGCGAGATCCATGTATTTGTGTACGTGTTCGTACAGTGCATTGGTGTATGATTCTGCAGTCACGCAACTATTCTCCATTTGCATGGGTGCTGTGAAGTTAGCCACCTCTGTTTTTAGGATCCCAAAGTTAGTTTTGGAGAAGTTTTTCATAGTGGCTACCTTTGCTAGGGGGTGGGAGGGATGTGGATTTCTAAGGTGATTCGTTTGTGGTCTGATCTAACTCGGGTGAAGCTGACTATTGGTGTAGAGGAACCGTTGCCCATGTTAGTAATGACCAGGTCAAGGATGTTGCTGCCTCTAGTGGGGGTAAGAATGAGCTGGTCCAGTGCATTGGAATTAATGAACTCCAGGAAACGTTGGGCAAGTGTATTGGTACATGAATAGTTTACCCAGTTAATGGAGGGGTAGTTGAAGTCACCTAGTAAGAGAGTGTTAGGTTGGACCCTAATATTCTCCAGGGTGCTTAGGAACATGGAGTGTGAATCTTGGGACATGGTTGGGGACCTATAGCAGACTACAACCTGAATCTCTGTCTTACCCAATATTAGCTGCACCTGAAGTATCTCTGATGCGTTATGTTGGGCTACCAGTCTGGAGGTGTGTGCATCCATTATGAATATGGAGACACCACCACCTTTGGAGCTTCGGTCTAAGTTCTGTGGCCAAAAGGTGTGGAATGAATTATAGCCTGGTAGTGCAGGGGTGCTTTCTGCTTCCTTGAACCAGGTCTCTGTTACAACACAAATGTCGATGTTCTCCATTTTAAGGAGTGCCTCGAGCGAGTACATTTTGAGATTTAGTCTTGTAGCATTGAGCTACATGACCCTCAGATTGCATTTGTTTGTAGCTGTTACAGTGGTAATTTGGTCTTTGGAATACTGCCTAAAAAAGGCACTATAGGGGTGGCAAGTGCCTTGGCCAGTATCCAGAAGCCCAGGGGTGACAGATGCAGACCATCTCTGGCAAAGCATTGTGTTAGCTGAGGACTCTGCCCAGTTAATTGAGATGGACATAAAGATAACATCAGATATGAAAGTTATGCACTTAACATAAGGCTAGATCCAAGTTGTCATCTTCCATCCATCCTAGCCTCTCTTCCTCCATCTGTTCCCATTCTAAATTGTCACTATCTTGGGCTCTCTATTGCCTGTACTGGACCTGTCCAGAATCTTGTCTTACAGTCCTTGACTGCATTATTGCCATTTCATTCCTTTCTGCTTATTTATCATGAGAGGTATTCTGTATAGGCAGGCAAATTCATTCTGAAGAACTGCAAGGGCTGAGGGGGATTGTGGGTAGGGAGGAGGAAGCTGAGCTGGATCCAAAGTCTGAAAGTTGCCAGCAGCAGTTCTGCTGTACTTATTAGCTGAGGTTGACAGAAGAAAACAAGACAGATCTAGCATTATGCTAAGTACATAACTTTCATTTCCTATCTATCCTTAGAGTGTATCCCTTTCTTATTGTATTTTCAGTTAATACATTATGTGATCTGTGATCTCTCTCTCTCTCTCTCCCTCTTGTAGTTCTTTCCATTCAAGATTTACCATCTGTGCACAAGTTTTCCATAATGTCTTTCCTTACTTTCATTAACATATTTCTTTCCCTTCCCTCTCAGTCCCATTTAGGTTAATCTTAATTTGTCTGGAAGGTTATAATAATTTGTAGTCATGGTTTAATACAGATATAGTTTTGTATGAACTTGGGTCTGTAGAATCCTTCCCTTCTTTTGGAGTTACTGCTATTACAACTTGTCTCCATAATTTTGGAATAATCCTGTCCTCCAGGACATTGAAAATATCTGATTTCCCTCTCTTAATTTCCAGATTCCCAGAGAAATTCTCTCCGACTCTGTGGATCTTCCTGTTGTCTTAGTGCAATGCAGGGTTCATTTTTCTGCAGTTAAGTTTTTAACAAGGTTTTAACCTGTTATGTTCCCAAGTTTGCAGAAGATCTTGATTTCTGAGAAATTATTTCATCTCTTTTTCCAGTTCCCTAATGTTCCTGTTTCCTACAAATTGATTGACATAATGCTTTGTAAACACTTGCAAAATATTTTCTGTTTTTTTCCATTATGCCCCTTTCCTGTTTCCATAATATTGGTGTATGTCTGTGAACCTTTTGCTGCCTTGACTTCCATCCTAAAAACTGTATATTCCTAGGATTTGCATCAAATATTAACAGTTTTTCTTGATTTAGATAACATATGTAAGTTTTCTGACAATGGTTATTTGCTTTTAATGAGTTGATTAGCTCATTTTGACATAATTTTCTTGATCTGCTCTTTATTTTTTTAAATTTTCTTTTTTAAGGCTGTTCTTATAAATCCTATTTGTTCTTTCCGTTACTGTGTCTAAAACAGCAGTTACCATTTGTATTTTAATATTCAGTTTTTCACATTCATCTACTAGATTTTCTTTTTTAGTATCCATATGACTGGCAGCCTCTTGTATAATCTTTAATAAATGCATAGAATATCTCCAGTGTCTGTTTCTTGGTGTAGGTGTTTCTTCTTTTATGGATGCTCGATCTAATAGGAATATAATATTTAGTTTGGACCAATAATTATACTGCACTGCATAATTCTTCTCTCTCTGACCTATAGCAGCTGATACTGTGTCTACAAAGTCAAATGATTTGATGTATTTCTCTAGATACCTCTTCTCTAGAAATATTTTCTGCTGTCTCGGGCACACCAAGATATCTTTACCACTGCAAATAACATTACAATACCCTCCTGTAATTAAAACCTCAATGCAATTATATTATTTTTCCTAATGTTGATTCTAGCTTGTTAATTTTTACCTTTGTTGGAGCATAAAAATTAACTAGTGTGATCTTCCTTGCCCCACCCCACCTGCAGTTTCCTCCGACCATTGTGCATCTGACTTGTCCATCTGTTTTTTCTTCTATTTTCAAGCAACTCTTTCTTAGAACCAGTAACATAATTTATTTTTTCCTACCTTCAGTTGCATGCACAAAGAATCATTCACACCCTGTCTGCTTGAAAAATGTTATATTCCTCCTTATTTAAGATGTATTTCCTGCAGTATGAAAACCTGTGCTTCAGATATGGAAGTATCCCCTCTGCCTTTTAACTTCATCAACCCATTAACATTCCTTATCAGTATAGTCATATAAGTCAATTTTCAGTCTCAATCTAGGTTTTACTTTGTTGATCTTTCCTCTGTGCTGCTGAAAAGCCTTCAGGTTCCTTTCTCTTCATTTTTTTAATCTGCATATTCACTATTATTGACACTATAGCAACAAAAATATTCCAGGTTTATTTTTACAAAAATGTATACCAGTATTGCACCAGCATGAAATAATAAGTAATAAACAAATAAATAAAGTAGACCCCCCCCTCTAAACCTGTCAAACCAGTAACCAAAAAAATATATATACAAAACTAGTTTGCTCTGCTTCTGTTTTTGGAGTATTCACTCCTGTTTGCCTTTGGAGATTCCTAATCACCCAATTTATTTGGGTCAGATTAGGCATTAGGTTTTGATACTACATAATTTCAAAGCCACTACTGTCATTATGCGGAATAGAGCCCTTTAAGATTTCCTTTTCACTTCCCAGACAAGGAACACACTTGAGGCGTTGAGGTGTCCTTATTGTTTCATACAGCATACATCCTTCCTTTTAACTATTTACTAGTAATCTCCTGGTCTTGCTTCAACTTCTCTACTTTTCCCTGAATTTTGTGGATGTTTAATTGTATGTGCTGTTAAGAACTTTCTTTCGGTTTACATTTACTCCTCCTACTGAAGTATCTGTAGTTCATTGTATGCAGATTGTTTTCAGGAACTTATAAATAATTATAGGCATGCGGTGCTGAATTTTATCAGTACAAAACTATGTTTTTTTTAACTCTTCAGCTTTGGTGAAACCTGTCTGAAAGTTTTACTGTCTCTTTTCTTAATAAAAAATGTCCAGATCAGGAGCTCAGAGGTCACACTCAATGAATTCATAGACAGCTGGAAGGATTTTCTCTACAATGCTATAAATCAGCCATTATGCTAGTAAGGATTTCCTTTACTCAGCCAATCACCCTACAGGTCTCTGTTGCTGTCTGTTCCCACTTATATCAAGTCTTCCCCAAATATCCATTTAGAAAGCTAATCTGGCTACATGTTGAGAGGCAGAGAGCACTAAGCAGCAAAATGGTTGAGCTCAGAAGGACCCCACTTCATGTTATACCTTCACCACCCTCAGCACCTCTGGAAACAGCTCTCAATCAGGGCACCGCTCTCAAACTGTGTGGAGCAATTTACCCTGCAATTTACATCTAAGAAGTGATAAAAGTATTTGAAACCTTCAATGACATCAGTAATTTACCATAATGTATGGAAATCTATCATATCTCCAAAATCCACCACCAGGCTACCTGTCACACACACACTGGTGAAATGGCTGCAGTCATTCCTAGTTAAATAACATGTGCTTATCTGGGTAGGGGCTGGGTGACAACACCCTACATGTATTACAAGTAGGACTGTGTCCCTATAGGGAAAGCATACACAATGATCCAGATTTAAAAGTAGTAAAGGCCTTACCCCATATTTATAAAAAAATCCTATCCAAGGATGATTCATTCAAATTAAAAATGAAAACATCTGTTAGTTGTTTAAGAAGAGTTTAATGTCCAGTAAATCTTGAAGACTGGGACTGTGACTTGTACGGTTTTCTTTTGCTATTGGTCCATATGCTAAACAACGTCTTCTGAGGGCACCATCAGCCTCTGAACATTCTGAGAATCCTTTTGAATAGAGTCCAATACTTTCTTTAGTATATTCTTGAGTATTCGTCTGTATGGCCAGCATTTTCATTTGAAACATTGGAAAGAGTTCTACAGGAAATCTTCCGTTGGTTTCTGTAATATTAGTTGTATTTTTGATTATTGTCTCTTTTTCCTTTGTTCTGGTGTTCAAATCTTCCAATGCCGCAACATCTGGAAAAAAAGTATTCAGGATAGCTGGATAAAATAGCCACACTTTCAACTTCAGACGTTACAGTGCCTGACGTTGGTCGCACATTTATTTCTCCATACCCCTGTGCCTGTGGAATAATCATTGTCTACATAAATTCTGGTGTCTCCCAGTTTCAGTGCAGCTCCTTTCTTACAAAACTTAGTATTTATACTTTTCATTGATAAGATTACACTCTAACTTATTAGTGTGGGAGTTTGGGAGTTTTCTGAATTTTGCTGCAAGCAGGTACATTCTATGTGCTCCTTCTAGTAGGCATTAGTCGAACAGGGATTTCAGTCAGTTTACTAATGAAGTCTGCCATAAAACTCTTACAACTTCTTCCCTCTGCCTTGAGGATTGCTGTAAAGTATAGAATAGATTAGTTACTGTTTCATGATCTGATAAAGTCTATAAGATGAAAGCACTAATCCGAATAAAGTTTCTTTAAATGAATATTGTTTCAAGGCAACTTACTTCGAAGCTGTGAAGGGATTTAAATATGAAAAAGTTAACTTCCAGAAAGAAACTAAGGTTCTGATGTTGTCCATTTTATTCTTCCTCACTGAGGGGTCCTAGGATCTGATATTGGATCCAATTCAGCTGCTTTATAAGACTATGATCTGAGTCTCGAGCTCCTCCCTCTCCCATAATGCCTCACATCTGCCCTAACTCGAGCCTTTTTTCCCCAGATAAGAATAATCTTGATATATATTTTTCCTATTTTTTTCTATTCTATTAGCTAATATCTTCAGAAACATTTTATACTTGTATATTTCCTCCCCTCCTGTAGTTTTTCATAACTTTGGGCATTAGGGACTGTTCCCTCCCCCTCCCCTTTTGCTTCTTTTACAAGTAAGTGCTTCGGCACTACCTTTGTCTGTTCCCTTCTCAAAAGAGAAAAGAAAACAATTGTTTTATTTAGCTAGATAATATCCTATTTTCTTGCTCTAGAGCTTTTACTTGTGTGTCTGCATGTGTAAGTAGTTTTTTTGGTTGGCTTACTGACACTATCTCAGACAAACCAACTGGATTTAAAGTATGCACTTCTTATGAGCACAAAATTCTAAATTCTAATGCCTACAAGAAGTGCATCTGTTGTCTTGGATTCGACCACCTTCAGGCTGACTGTACCATTTGTGTTGCCTTTAAACTGCGCACTCTCTTGGACAGGAGGAACAAATTGATTCTGAGAGGAATCTTGCCTACTTCAGGGGCTCGAGCCTCCTCTAAGCCATCAAGCTCCAAAGATCTTAAAAGGAGAGCCTTCTTAGCTTCCCTGGGAGCTTCTTCCTTTGCCAAAAAGAGAGCAAGACTGCTGGATCTACAGCCTTCGGATCCGAGTATGTCCAAGCTTCTGCAAGATCCGATGACTTCCTTGGATCAGGGCAAGACCATGGATCTGATAACTATACCGGATCCGACAAACACCATATTGATTCTGGATTCTCCTGCAAGAAGGTCCTCCTGGGATTCAGCCATTATGGATCCAAGATCTAGGAGCCGAATGCCAGTGCCCATGCCAAAGCATGCATCTACAGCTCCTACCTCTAAGACTGGATCCCCAGCCAACCCAAGACACACCTCGGCTTCCTCTAGATCTTCTTGAAGCCTCTCCCAATCAAACATGGACAGGATGATGCAGAGTTTCCTCAAGGCACAGATCGAGATGGGGCTTTTTTACCATCTCTTTCCCATCCAGGATCAATGAGATCTTCAACACCAACTCTGCATACTCCTCTTCCGATCCAACCTGTTGCTTTGGAATTCCAGGACCTGAGTTTGAGTCCATCAGGATCCCAGACTGGCTCACCTCCTATGCCATCAGATCAGAGCAGGTCTCGGATCCAAGATGCTGGCTCCGACTCACGGGGCTGGCTTTGGGTCTGGCCTGACAGTTCAGGTCCACTGCTGTCTGGAGGCTTTGGATCTAGGCTAGGCTGTGTTCCTTCTCTCCAGGAAGCTTCTGCTCTGAGAGAGAGGAAAGGGGTCTCCTCAAGTCCGTCAGCCTTTCTGGTGGTAGAGAGGACATTCTCTAGGCCTAGAACTGTGTCCCCTCAGCCCCCAGATCCTAAAAAGTCCACATCTCTTCTGAGCCCTGATCCCATACATCCTGTCTTGAACCAGCCCCCAAACAAGTCTCCAGACCACCCCTCAAGGGGGTCCCCCACTCTTCCGATTCCTCTCCTGAACACCCCACACCACAAGAAAAAGTGCAAGAGGAGGCACTTAGACTCCCCGCTGGAGTCTTTAATGGAGGACACTGACTTCAATGAGGGAGAGGGATCCCCAAGATCTCCACCTGGAGACATCTCCTTTGAAGGCATTCTGGAAATTTTATAGCAGAAAAGTGGATGGTCCTCCCAACCTCCTTCTTCTGAGGAGTCCTTGTTTCTGGAGACCTTCTGGTGGGCCCATCTATGTCCTGGGTGACCCCCCTGGCAGATGAGTTTATTGATCTAATCTCCCACTGGGTGTGGAAGGAACCCAACACCGAAACCGTGGAGCCCATGCCAAAGCGGGCTGATAAATATCTAAGCCTCCCACCAACAGACTTCATTCAAGTAAGGGCATGCCTGTTGATGCTTTTGTGGTGTCAGCAGCCAGTAAGAAGGAGCTGGCTTAGCAAATCTCCACTGTACATCCCCCAAACAGAGAGTCCCAGGCTTTGGACAGATATGGAAAGTGCATTTATGCCTCAGCTACTTTCGGACTGAGAGAATTAAACTACCTAACACATTTTACCCAACTACAAAGGGACTTGGTAAAAGAACTCACCAACTCTGTTACAGAGACCTTATTGGAGGAGGACCTCAAGACGTTATCTCCCAGTTGGCCATTCTCTCTTCTCTATCTAATTACTCAATGAGGTTAATCTCTAATGCTGCAGAGGGCATCTCTCAAGCAGTTGGAATAAACATAGCAATCAGAAGATATGCCTGGATAAGGCTGTGTGGGTTTGCAAAACCCTTTAATGTGTCCTTCACCAATGCCTTCGATGGTTCCTCTCTTTTTTGGACAATCTGTCAAGGAGACACCCACCTGCAGTGAAAAGGAGGGACATACCTTGTCTGCAGTAGGGATCACATTTTCTACCATGCAGAGGTCCTTTTCAAGGACCAGAGAGGTGCTAAGAAACTTTGGTTCAAAAAATGTCAAGGTCCTTTCCAGGATCCTCAAGAATATTCTTCCTGCAGAGGCAGAGGAAGATGATTTAATAACAGATGCCACGTGAGAGGCAGAGGGGGACTGCAAATTCAGGGCTTCAGAGAACCCTTCTCTGATAAGCCCTATCAGCACTCCTGAAGCGTTGCCCGACTGCCCTTCTCTGGAGGCAGTCAGGGGCCCTCTATCATTGTGCCTAATTGCCGTGATAAATTTAATAAATGACCACTGGGTGCTAAATATAATTTCCAGAAGTTTCTATATTCCCTTTTTCCTTCCATCACCAAGTCCCAAAAAGAATCTCCCCAAGATGCCATGCAGTCTGAAGAAGTTCACCATCCACAAAGTTCAGAAACTTGTAGAAAAAACGAGTCATCCAAAAGGTAGGTCCTGACTGAGCAACAAGGATCTGGAACTTATTTGTGCTTCTTTATGGTGCCAAAAAAGACAGGGAGCCTATGACCGATCTTAGAAACTAAACCTATATGTGAAGAAGTCAAGATTCCAGATGATTACAATCCAGTCCATTTTGCAGCTGCTTCGCAAGGATAAATGGATGTGCTCTGTGGATCTCCAGGATGTATACTATTATATCAAAATAGACAGGTGGTCCAGGAGACACCTGTGATTTTGGCTGGGAGTCACTTATCATCAGGTCAGATCCCTCCCTTTTGGTCTCATCACAGTTCCCATGTGTGTACAAAATGTATGGCATTGGTAGTAGCTCACCTGAGACTACAAGGATTCCAGGTATTTCCATATCTGGAAGATTGGCTCCTCACTACACCAACAAAGCATCAACTTCTTTGAGCCACACAATATCTACTATAGATCTTCAACTTTTTGAGTATCACAGTATATATGACAAAGTCAAAACTAAATCCTGTACAGAACTTGGAATTCATAGGAATGCAATTGAATACAATTACTCAGATAGTGGCATTACCCCAACAAAGGGTAATATCCCTGAGACAACAGGTACAAATCCTTATCAGCAAGACTGATTCTGAGAGCACTAGGTTCTCTGTCAGCAGGAATACTCCTGGTACCTCTAGCAAGGTTTTTAATGCGAGTACTTCAATGGACCCTTGCAGTTCAGTGGTCCATCCTGTTCCATCCATTATTTGTCACCATCAAACTAACCGCACTTTTCAGACGTCACCTCCAATGGTGGATTCTATCAGATGATCTATATCTAGACCATGAATGCTTCCCTGTTGGGGTGGGAGTGGGGGGGCATTATTAACGAAGATTGGTTCAAGGCACTTGTCCTCGACAGAAACCAAGTTGTATATCAGTGTCCTACAGATGAGAGCAGTTCTTCTTATGTTGCAAGCCTTCTACTACCATTTCCCTCTGGGGCAATAGCAGTTTCCAGAGACAATATGTCAGTAATCTGGTACGTGAAAAAACAGGGGAGAACCTGTTCATACTCCTTGTGCAGAGAGGCCATGAGAATGCAGGAATGGGCAGTCTCTTCAAACTGCTTTCTCCTTGCAATGCAGATTCCCAGGGAAACCAATGTACTAGCAGACAGACTTAGCAGATCCATTGTGAACCCGCATGAGTTGTCCTCAGTCAATCAGTAACAAACCAGAATTTCAGCCGGTGGGGGCCAACCTTACTGCAACCTGTTCACTTCTGTCCTAAACAACAAGTGCAGCAAGTATTTTGCTCTGATCCCCCCAAGTCAGGGAGTCACCAAGGGATGCTGTAGTCCACGATTGGACTCTGGGTATCCTATATGCTTACCCCCCCCCCCCCATTCCATTGATCCCAGAAGTTCTACAGCAAGCCAGCAGGTTGAAGAGCACTCTGATACTCATTGCCCCCTTCTGGCCTTGTCAGGTATAGTTCCCCTAAATACAGTATCACACCAAATATCCCCCATGGATATTGAATCCCAGTCAGGATCTAATTTCTCACCCATCAGAACATCAGCATTCCAATCTACGCTTGGTTTCTCCAATTCCAGTGATACTAAGAAAGTCCAGGCTAGCTTCACCAGTCCAACATATCCTTGCCTCTCAAAAACTTTCCACAAAAAAGTTTATAATAGCAAGTGGAAAAGATTTTCATTTTGGGCCTCAAAACAAAATAGCAATCCTTTTTCAGCTCCTGTATTGTCTATACTTCTGTGCCTAGCTTCACATTTTCAAGATGGTGCCAGTTTTTCTACCATAAAATTACAAGTGGCAGCAATTAAACATTTTCTCATGGGAAAATACTCTGTGTCTGCATACAAACTGTAAAGCCTTTACGAAAGCTGTTTTCTTACTTAGGCCTCCAATCAAAGAGCCCTGCCCCCTTGGGATCTAATCATTATCCTCTAAAGCCTCGCTCAGAAACCTTTCGAACCAGCTGACTCTTGTGACATAACATTTCTGTCTTGGAAAACAATTATTCTTGCAGCAGTAACCTTCACAAAAAGGGTATCTGAATTACAAGCATTATCTTCGAAGTCACCCTATATCCTTTTTCATAAATATAGGGTGCCTCTAAGAACTAAACCTGCTTTCATGCCTAAAGTGGCTACGGAGAATAATATCAACCAGAGAATTCAATTGCCAGTCTTCTTCCTAAACCATTAAAACAAAGGAGAGTACATGTTACATCTCCTAGATGTTCATAGACAATTGCATTTCTTTCTGCACAGGACAAAGAAACATCGAAGATCTGAACAATTGTTTATATCTTGTTCATCCAGTCATTTAGGCCGGCAGTGTGAAAGATCATGTTATCGAAATGGATTACTGATTGCATTTCTACCGTGCTCATTAAAGAGTATGCAACTACCTCGCCCTCCAAAAGCACACTTGACTAGGTCTATGGCCAGTTCATCTGCCTTTTCTTCAAGAATTTCTATTGCTGAAATTTGTGAGAAACTTGATCCAAACCTCATACCTTTGTGTCTCACTATAAGTTAGACATTGTATGCAGGACTAGAGCATCCTTTGGCTCCACGGTGCTTCGGCAAATCCTTCTATAAGGGCCACCCAATGAATTATGTAGCTGGGGACTCTGACCCATCCGTGGAGAAGAATGAAATGACATCATCAGATTTAGACGTTGCATACCTAGCATAACTTGGCATTTCATTCTTCTTCACATCACGCTCATCCATCCACCAGTCTAATCTGCTTAGCTCTAGAGGAATTAGGAACTCAAAGGTTCCTAGTTTGAGCTCCAGATTATGGCTATTTCCATTATATTCCTGTCTGTGTATATGCATGTATATAAATGGACATAATCTTCTGTGATAGAGGAGCAAACTTGATCTTTGGAGTTAGGGCAGATGTGAGGCATTATGCGAGAGGGAGGAGCTTGAGACTTGGATCATAGTCTTATAAAACGGCTGAACTGGATCCGATATCGGATCCTAGGACCCATCAGTGAGGAAGAATGAAACTGGGCAACACAGATGCCAAGCTAAGGTAAGTACATAACTTCTAATTCATTCTCCTTCTGTTCCCGAGCTTTTCACTGTAGCATTTGTGTTTTTCATCCTGGCTGGGGCCTCTTATCTCCCCCAGGTTGGATTAGGTTGGATCAGACTTGCACCACTTGAGGCCTTTTCCTTTACTGTATATAAAACTAAAGGGATGAGAAACATTTCCACTGCTTATATCTTGGTATCTATATCCATACACAATAGGTTCCAGTTTCTCAGTGTTTAGATTATTTTTTAGTCTCTTCCACATATCCTTAGCTGCCATAACAGAAGGCTTTATTTTATTTCTTTTATAATATTCAGTAGCTCAAATACAGTTGGTATAGACTCTGATTTCCATTTTCTAAGTTTGGTAGCCAACATAATTAAACTTAATAAGGCCTTACTATATCTCGGCAATTCACCCAATATTTCTGATCAAGTACTCTGTTTTTTAAATTTCCCAACCTATTACACGCCCAAAACATAAGTTCCCAATTACCTCTTTTTTTCTCCATCACACCTTCAACATTTGCTGTCTGCCCAAGGGAAAAAAATTGAAGTCTGTTTGGGATATAACAGTACTATGCAGACACCTCTCAAACAAAGATCCTGAACCTTCTGGACTTGGTTGCATACTTGGTAGCCATAAGTATGTCTTGTTACTGTTTTCTTGTAGATAGTTTTTTTTTCATTTTCTCTTCCCAATATTTTCTAACCTCCTCTGATTGATTCTTGTAGTTATTATGCAATATTTTATATGCCCTAGTAATTATCTGTTTTTTTATTAGCTGCTTCTGTTGTGGATTGAACTAAAACTCTCCCAAAGCATGTCCTTTACTTAAAATATGTCTATCCCTTTCTGTTTGTCTGTGGTCTGAAATCAAGCCATGGTAGGGAAGGCAGTCTTTAGCATGCAGTCCAACTGTTTTCTTGGTCTTATCCCACTCTGTTACCTTTCCTGCTTGAGTTATTTGCTCCCAGTAACTTGGTTAGTTTGCCAGGTTTTTCCAGTAAATTCCGTCCCCCTCATGCCTATTTTCTGTACCCCTAATTGCAGTCATCCCTTTTGGCAAAATCTCCTTTCTCCATTCTCATATTGGTTCAGTTCTTGGAATACATTCTACTACTTTATGAATATAATATTTTGTATGGTTATTTTCCTTAAAGATTTACATCCAGAAAATATTTTGTTTGTTGATACATTGTTTATGGCTATAGCCTTTGTTTTATCTTCATTAATTTTATATCCCAAAAAGACTTGAAACTGTCTCAGAGTGTTGCACAACACTGAGATGCCCTTTTCTGGAATTATCAGGTACAAAATAATGTCATCTGCAATTAAATCCAACTTTTCTTAAAAAGGACACCTTTGCCTGGTTCCTTTGTTCAAACACAGCATCTGATGTTGCACTATTCATTATATGCACTCGGGTGAT
Source organism: Protopterus annectens (assembly GCF_019279795.1). Lineage (NCBI taxonomy): Eukaryota > Metazoa > Chordata > Ceratodontiformes > Protopteridae > Protopterus > Protopterus annectens. The sequence goes on from NC_056741.1 coordinate 1,807,441,611, forward strand.
GGGTTTAATCCAATTCCTTGGATCCGACTAGGCCGTTTCTAAAGCTCGTGGCAACCAAAAAACTCTTGAGCTTCTCCCTTACCCATATGCACCAACCCTAAGTTCCATCAGATCTCATTGCTGCTTTACACAAAAGACGTAGTTGGCCGTAGCTCTCGAGCATTTGTCAGATAAGTGTTGTAATTATAATCTTAAATCTAGAATTTTTTCTATTTTCTCTTAAATTCTTAAAGTTTTTTTCCTATCCCTTACCCTATTGCACAGTCAGTACCTTTCAAATACTGTTGTTAGTATTTCTCTCCCTTCTTTGTTCTGTCGTACAGTGAATACATCATAAATGTTGTTGTTAATATTTACTTTCTCTCTGCACTTGGTGTAGTCCCTTTTTACTTTACGATTTTTTATATCTACCACATAAGGAGTGGTTCTGGCTCAGAAACTGTAGTTATTGGCCATTTGGGCAGTTTTTCCATCTCTCTCAACTTTCTGATTTAAAAGCCCGCATTTGCACTTGTTTCCCCCCTTTCCTGTAACTAGTTTAGTCCAGATACAGATTCTTAGTTTTAGCACTTGAATATGCTTATTCGCGATCAGCACTCATTCAGAACTTGTAAGCACTAAATAACCTACTAATTACTACAGCACTCAACCTTCCTCATTACCTAGAGGAAAACAGTTTTGGTACTTACTGTCCTCACTTGCTTAGAGGAAAAACAGCTCTTATACTCTTTCCTGACATGTCAAAGGGTCAACTCCCAGTGTTCTCTTCTGTCTATCTGATGAATCTGGGCATCTTGAGGCAATGTAGAAATTGCCTCATGTGCACAGACAACCCTCTCCTCCTACCACCCAACACTACAACCTGTGAGAGATGCACTTATCTAGCCAAACTGGAGGTAGAGCTCTCTCCAATCAAGACTGAACTTGACAGTCAAGAGGAGAAGGTAAACACTTGCATCACACCACACTCATCACATAGTCTCACTAAATCTACAACGCCAAAATCCACACATAGAAACACAAAAACATTCGCGGAGGCTCTCAATAATAATCTGCTCAAGCAACAGAGACCTCCAAAGCAGAAATGCAAGCAACCTCCACCCTCCAACACAACCCAAATGACACATAGCCCACAGACTCAGTGTGCCACTCAACCACAGCCAATAAAGCAAAACAACGTACTCAACACACTAGTCATAGGTGACTCTATAGTCAGGCACACTGATGTCCCACTCACCAGGCTAAACAAGAAGAAGGTTACTGTCAGCTGCCTGTCAGGTGCCAGGATCTGCCACATAACCCACACACTCAGGTCACACCACAACAAGTACAAATATGACTCTGTCATTGTCCATGTTGGTGTGAACAACCTGAGACGTACCTCCCTGGACTACCTGAAAAGAGACAGGGAAGAGCTCTCCGGTGTGACCCTAGCCCTGAGTAGCATTCTGCCATCACCCAAAATGATGCCGCAGTACAAGGACAAAATAATTGACTTCAACAATTGGCTAAGCTTCTGGTGTCATTCTAAAGGGATCCAGTAAATGTCTGCCTGGGATGACATGGTCGACAGACCACGATGCTTTGCCAGAGATGGCCTGCACCTGTCACCCCTGGGATTCTGGATACTGGCTAAGGTTCTTGCCGCCCCTATAGTGCCTTTTTAGGCAAGGTTCAAATGACAAATTCACCACTGTAACAGGAACAGGCAAGCAAAAACTGAGGGTGATGCTACTCAATGCTAGAAGTCTAAATCTCAAAATGTACTCACTTGAGGCATTCCTTAAAATGGAGAACATCGATATCTGTGCAGTGACAGAGACCTGGTTCAAGGCTCCAGAGAGCACCCCTGCACTACCAGGCTATAACTCATACCACACTTTTTGGCCATGTAACCTGGACCGGAACACCAAAGGCGGAGGTGTGTCCATATTCATTAAGGATATCCACACCTCCAGGCTAGTTGCTTAGCATAATGCAGCCAAGGTTATCCAAGTGCAACTAACTCTGGGCAAAACTGCAGTCCAAATTGTAGCTTGCTACAGATCACCCACCATGACCCAGGGTTCCCACTTCTCTGTTCCTGATGTACGGGAAAATATTAGGGTTCAACCAAACACCCTAATAATGGGAGATTCAACTACCCCACCATTAACTGGGAAAACTACTCATGTACCAACTCCTTTGCTCAACGCTTTCTGGAATTCATAAACTCCAATGCCCTGGATCAACTTATCCACACCCCCACCAGGGGCAACAATATCCTAGACCTAGTCATTACCAACATGAGTGACCGGTGTTCCACACCTGAAGTCAATGCCTCATTGGTCCAATCCATCCATAAGCTAATTACCCTAGATATCCACATCCTGCCCCCACCCCCCATTAAGGAAACCATGGTAAAAAATTTCTCCAAAGCCAACTTTATGCTTCTTAAGACAGAAGTGGTGAACTTCATGACACCCATGCATATGGACAATACAGTTACGACTACTGAATCCTACACAATTGCACTTTATAAGCACTTACATGATCGTGCTATCCCAAACATAACCAAAATGCTATCCTCCAAAAAAAGTAAGCCAATCTGGTGGTCCCCTGTCATAAACAAACTGTACAACAGAAGGAAGAAACTGTTGCAAAAGAGAGTAAAATCCCATGAGTGGAGGAGCTCCCTGGTCAGCCTCAGTAAGAAGCTGCGATCCCTGATAAAATCCTCCAAAGCTAATTACGAAAACAAAATCACCACTGATTCTAAAGACAGCCACAAAGCATTCTATAGCTATGTCAGTAATCTCAATGGCAACACTCAGATCTGCTCTGAGTTACAGCACAATGGCACTAAATATACACACCCAACTGATATTGCCAACATCCTGGCAGATAGGTTCAGTGCTAACTTTACCCCTCTCTTACCCCCTAAAGAGCCCATCTCTATACCTGAAAAATGCAAAGTTCCTGTAATCATGGCTGCACAGGTAAAAACCACACTCTCCAAAGCCAAGAATACAGCATTCATGGGACCAGACAACATCCCAGGCTGCATTCTACATGAACTACAGAACGAACTGGCACCCCACCTAAGTACCATGTTCAATCATAGCCTCACCTCAGGCTTTGTGCCTGCTGAATGATGCACAGCGATGGTTATCCCACTCAACAAGGGGGGAGCCACCATGGACCCCAGGAACTACTGCCCCATTAGCCTGACAAGCCTGGTCTGCAAGGCCATGGAACGTGTCATCATGGAACTTATAAACAAAGACATTGGTAATCTCCAAACTCTGGACCCCACCCAGTTCGGGTTTGTAAAAGGCAGATCATGTCTCCTAAACGTGATAGACTTCTTTGAAGCAGTCACCAAAGCCATAGACAAGGGTAAGGTGGTTCACAGCCTCTCTAGATCTTGCCAAGGCTTTCAACACCATCCCCCACTCTGGAATTATAGATAAACTCACTAAACTAGGTATAAATCCCTATGTCACAAGATGGGTTGCCAACTGGCTCACTGACAGAACCCATACTGTGAAAGTAGCAGACTCCAAATCCGACTTCAGACCAGTGACAAGTGGAGTACCACAGGGTTCAGTCCTGGGTCCTCTCCTGTTTGGTATCTACTTCTCTGAAGTACAGGCTAACACAGAAGGTCTTTGGCTAATGAAGTTCACAGATGACTGTAAACTAGGAGCCATAATCGAAACTCCTAACAATGTGGACATCCTGCAAAAGGGCCTCACTGAGACAGATGCCTGGTGTCAAAGCTATGGCCTCGAGCTCAATGCCAAAAAGTGCATTGTCATCCCCTTTGGTAAAAACTCTGTACCCATGAACTACAACATAGGCGGTAGTATACTTAAGACCGAAAGTGTGATAAGAGACCTTGGGACAGAGGTGGACAGTAGTCTCTCCTTTGATAATCACATTGCCACAGTAGTCAAGAAATCATTCTATGTGGCACACCTCATCAAAAAAGGTTTCTCATCCAGACAAAATAGAGGTCATTGTTCCCCTCTACTCATCACTCATTAGACCCATTATAGAGTACAGTGCCCCTTTTGGTATGTACCTCACAAGACATCTACAACAACTGGAAAAGCCGCAGAAATACCTCACAAAGAAGATTACCAGCCTCAAACAGATGCCCTATGCAGACCATCTCAAAAATCTCCAGCTTTACTCCGTCGTATATCGCCTACTCAGAGGTGATCTCTGCCTAACATACAAAGCTATGTCAAACCCAGAGCTGTTGGACATGCTCCACTTAAAAAAATCCCAATCCCTCCGAGCTACACGCTCTAGGGACCTAAACCTTGTCACCACAATAAACAGAACATGCCGGAGGGATAGATTCCTGTCCCAGAGACTTCCCATACTCTGTAATAAACTACCTATCTATATCAAACAAAGCTCCTCATTAGAACTCTTCAAGAAAAATCTTGATGATTGGATGGGAAATAGGAAATTCACCCCGGGGATCACCTCTGTGGCTCTGCTCGAAAGTGGCACAGGAAAATAATTTTCTTGGGTGACAAAAGCCAGGGTACCTTTTTGGCTGGGCTTGTATAGGCCCCAGGGCCGATAGCCTAGTACCTACTTATGAATTACTATTGCTGGTAGTTTTTCTTTTTCTTCTTCTTTATTTTTTTCTCCTGTAAAAAAAATTTTATTTTTCATTCATTTTGGACTGCTTTTCTAATTTTTTTGCTATGATGGAAAAAGGCCCCTCTAGGTTTAAAATGTGTTAAGTGCAGGCAGAAACATCCCATCTCTGATGCCCACACTATGTGTGTATACTGTCTGGGACCGTTACATCTTCAGGAAGATTGTTTATGCCATGGATTCAACCCCATGGTGCTTGTTGAACTAAAAACCAAACTTATTTTAAAAGGCTTATTACCTTTTCCCTTTGGAGAGGCTATATCTGGAGATCAATCAAAATCTTCTTATCCAAAACCTTGTACATCTTTCACAGTTTTAGAGCCAAGATGATCCAATCTTACCATTGGGTCAGAAAAAGAAAAAAAATAATGGATACAACAAAAAAGGTATTGTATTCGACTACTTCCAGTCCTACCACTTCAAGTGTTAATCACTTACCCAGAACAAAATGGGTCTATATTATATAAGCAAATGTACTAAATTGCGAATGCTGTATAATCGGCCCACTAACACTGAAAAAACAAAATGTTGAACAAACAGATCAGAGATTTTTTTCCCAGGGAAAAAAAAATCACTGATCCATTTAAAAAAACAAAAAAAAAAAACAAAAACACAAAATAAAGTGGTGGGCATTGCCCCCCCCCCCCACACTTAAATATGCCAGCTCCGAGATCACACCATAGAGAAGGAAATGGCAAAGTCCGAAATATGGCCCAGTGATTTTTTTCCCTAGGACAAAGAAAATCGCTGTTCTGTGCTTTCAGGATTTTGTCATTTTGGGTAAGTAGGTTCGATTAAGCAGCATTCGCAATTTAGTGCGTTCTCTGACTTAATAGGGACCCAAACAAAATACTCACCATCTATGGATCTGGTGCCCTCAAGGGTGTTCTCACCTTTCTTGGAGCATCACCATCCCTGGTCTCCCTCTAGTGTTTCCAATTGTCTTTCCAGAAGTTTGAAGGAAGAAGATGTAGAAAGAGTGGTGCAGAAGATTATGTAGGCACAAAGTCAGATGGATGTTTTACCAGCTCCTACCCCTTCTGGTCAGGAAGTCTGCTCTTTGACTACACTCCCACTACAAGTTCCTCCTCTGATTCCTTCAACTGTCTCAGAGCCTCTAGATCCAAGCTGTCTGTATCCATCTGGCTCAGATCATAAGATATCAGTTTCTTTGGATATGAAACTTACTGTGAGTACTCTACTTCAATTGGGTCTGGAGAGCTCTCAGAGCTGAAGTTTTCCTGTTGGGTCCAAGGTGTTGATGTCCACTCTGAAGTTCTCGGAGCCATCTCTATGCCTCTGAGTCTTGGCACTGCATAGCTTAGCTCCGGCTTCCACCTCAGTGAGATTGCCTTTGGAGTGGCAGAGGACAGTGGTCCAAAAGTTTGTCATTTCAGTTCCAAGGTCTTCTCTTTCTCTGAGGTAGTTGAGGCTGTGATGAAGGTTTTGTCTGGATCAACAGAACAGACAGATCCAAACTCCTTGGATCTTCATCATTCTATCTTGATGTCTCTGTGCTCGGAGCCTTATCACTCTTTACCATAGGGACAGCCAGTCCAAGACCCCCAGGCTTCCCAACAGGGTATTTCAATTTCTTCCAATACCTCCCCAGAACATCCCACTGAGGAGATCACTAGGAAGAGGACATGTAAGAGGAAGTACTTGGAATCCCCAGAGGAGTCTGCCACAGAAGATATGGACTTTGATAAAGATGAAAATTCCCTAAGGTCACTCCCTGAAGATATCTCATTTGGAGCCATCCTTGAGATCCTAAGACAGAGAGGTGGCTGGATTCCCAGCAACCCTTTATCAGAGGAGTCTGTGTTCCTGGAGGCTTTCGGTACTGGCCCATCTACCTCCTGGGTTACTCCACCTGGCGATGAGTTATTGAGTTAGTCTCTCAGTGAGCATGGAAAGAACCCAACACAGTTGAGCCCATACCTAGGAGACCAGAGAAGATTATGCCGCCATCTTTGGTTAAGCAGCTTTGAGGTAAAGGGTTGCCCGTTGATGCAATGGTCATGGTGGCAGCCACCAAAGAGGAACTTGATGAGGAAGGTACCACTCTTCATCCCCCTAACAGGGAGTATAGTGTGATGAACAGGTTTGGGAAGTATGTCTATGCTTCAGTGACCTTCTCCTTAAGGTTGCTGAATTATTTGGCACATTTTAAGGGATTACAGAAGGAGTTGATTAAGTAACTCTCAAATACGCTCTCGGGATCCATTTCTGTAGAGATCCAATCATCTGTGACTTCTCAGTTGGTTACCCTGCAATATATTTGGAATCCTTTCAGGAGGCTTATTTTGCATGTAACTGAAGGAACCTCAAGAGCAGTAGGTTCAGGCATTTCCATTAGGAGGCATGCCTGGATGCAGTTATGTGATTTTGAGGAGCCCTTCAAGTCTTCATTTGTCAATGCTTCATTTGATGACACTTCATTGTTTGGCCCCAAAGTGAAGGACACATTATCCACGTGTGAGAAGGATGGAAAGACCCTTAATTGCTGTATGCATACATTTTTGACCCCTCAAATATCTTTTTCAAGGAATCAACAAGCTTGTCAGAAGATGTGGTTCAAGAAATCTCCGGGTCCTTTCCAGGGCACATGTTGAGGAACTTTGCCCAGGGGCAGAGGAGGGAACTCCAATGGTCGATGCCCCCCCCCCCCCATGGCAGAGGTGGTCCGCAAAACCAGGGGTCCAGATATTCTTTCTTTGACAGACTTTACCAGTGCTCCTGAAAGGAGACCTAATTATCCACCTCTGGAGGCAATTGGGAGTTGATTATCCCTGCACCAGAGAGCCTGGCTAGACATAACAAAAGATAATTGAGTGCAGAGGATTATTTCCTGAAGTTATATAATGCCCTTTTCCCTTCCACCTCCAATCTCAAGAAAGATCCCCAATAGTCCCCCCAGTCAGAGGTAACAAGCAGCAATTCAAATACAAAAGCTGCTAGAAAAAAAATCATCTAAGAGGTCCTGCCAGACCAGATAGAATCTCAAACTTACTCAGTGTTCTTTTTTGTGCCAAAGAAGACAGGGGACTGGAGACCAATTTTTGTTCTCAGCAACTTAAACAAGTCAGTTCAATGAACCAAATTTCGAATGTCCACAATTCAGACTATTCTCTCTTTTCTGGGCAAGGAAACCTGGATGTGCTGGATAGACCTTCAGGATGCATACTGTCACATAAAGATGAACAGGCGATCCAGAAGGTACTTGTGCTTCTGGTTGGGAACCAGTCATTACCAATTTAGAGTTCTGCCCTTTGATCTCACCACAGCCCCCAGGGTGTTCACCAAATGTATGGCAGTAGTAATAGCCCACTTGATACTGCGAGGATTCTGAGTGTTTCCATATCTAGATGACTGGCTCATTACTGTCCTGACCATGCATCAATTAATAAGGGCAAAAGATCAGGTTCTCCAGATGTATTCTCATCTGGGGATAATCATAAACTACAAGAAGTCTCAACTGGAGCCACAACAGAATTTGCAATTCATAGGAGCACTTTTCGACCCAAAGTCAGATAGCTTCACTGCCTCCCTCAAGGGTTCAAACTATAAGATCACTGTCATAAAAATAATCTGCACTGCCAAGATTTCAGCCAGCTTTGTTCTTCAAGCTCTTGAATCAGTGTCAATGGTAATAACACTAGCACCTTTAGCCAGATTTTATGTGAGAATTCTACATTGGATGTTAGCAACACAATGGTCAATACTTTTTGAACGCATGTCAACTAAAACAAATCACTTGACATATGCAAGAAGGATTTCAGGTGGTGAATTTAATCAGATTGAGTTCTTTAAGGTCGTCCATTCATTCCCTCAGCCCAAGGCTGTAGTGACTGTGATGACCCACTACTGGACCAGTAATCAAGGACCCTCAATCCTCACCACTGGCAACAGTGGGGAACGTACAATGGGAAGACAACAGGTATACACACACACAGTATTTCCAGATGCAGCTCTTTGCATCAAGTGCAATTTCCCTTAAGAGCACACAGAGACCACAGTTAGTCAGGGGCTGGTCTCTCACACTTTCTCCAGATCCCCAATAAAACTTTCCACTGGGACAGCTATAGAGGTGAGATCTCAGCTGACTGACCAAGCCAAGTCCTACCAGCACCCTCTCTGTCCAACCAATGCTTTGTGTCCCTGCCCAAGTAGCTGACACACACACACACTCTTTGAGGTTTGATTTACACACACACACACACACACACACACACACACACACACACACACCTGGGAGAGGCTGGCACAGGTTTACTAGCTATGCCCCCTTCTGCCCAGACTGTAAGGTAGTTACCGTTGCCATCAGTCAACTACTTATCAGTTACTTTAAGGCCCTTAACAAAGGGTGTCCAATCTTACTGTGTGATATTAATATTAATACAAATGGTAGTTTGACCAAGAGCAAGGCTATTAGGAGTGGCCCACGCCGTGTCACCATATAAATATGCAAGTACTCTCAAAAATTAAATATCTGTACACAGATCAGCCACAATGAAATGTTTAAATATATTTAATAATAAACAATAAAATAACTAGACAATACTAAATATATATTCACATTGACATCAGAGTTCAGAATCACAGGAAATATTTAAAACAACACTGAATGACAATCTCAAATAAATAAAAAAATCTAAATTAAGCTTCACTGTATTTCTGACTGTATTATGAGAGTTACTATACCCTAGAAACTTTTTTGTAGAGAAGGCAGATGTGTGAGTGGATCTTGCTGTTGCCAGGTACAAGACATAATGCAGAATGCTCTCTCTAAGAGGCTTCTGAAATTAATATCTCAAATATTACTGCTGGGATAGCTTGGAGGATGACATAATTTCTTGTCATCTGACTCGAGTTCCCAATGAAACCCCCACTACTGGAAGCTTGGCAGTATTTACCATCTACCTGTCAAAACACACAGACTTCAGATCTTTGGCAGATGCAGGAAGTCATAAAACAATTGCATTTCTCTACATTTCAAGACTAGTAATTATTTCCGTAGTACAGACATTGTGTCACTTGCTGCCTTGAAATTGAAAGATACCATTTTTACTGCATAGCCATAAAGTATTTTCATTTCAGCTATTTTTCTGAAGTTAACCTCCTGTATTACAGTTTCCACTGTTAAAATATATACATTTAAACAGTTACAACAGTGTATGTACATTTTTGTTCTGTTCCAGTAGGGCATACTGTGGTTACACTTCAAACAGCACTTTGCAAAAACATTTTCAACAGACACTTCTGTACCAGCAGTTTGATATACACATGACATACAGTTCTAATACATTTGTAACACAAGCATCTTATATAAATCATGTTGATATTCACAAATGACTTATAATTATTTACAAAATTCTAGATAGCTGTGCTGGCAGTATCCTCTTTGTCACATTTCTTCCCCTTCCCTCGAAGAATCAAGCTAGTTTTTCAAGTGACCCTTGAGAAATGTTGCTTGAGAAGGATGAGCTTACCAGGAAATACATTACCCCATAAAGAAAAACAAAAAAGCTAGTTCCATACAGCAAACAATACTTTAATAGATATTCACAACACAACTCAGATGGATGTATAGTAAGCACTTTCACGGTTAAATACCGCTTTATCAGACTACTAGTTAGTGCCGTGTGGAACCAGCGTTTTTGTTTTTCTTTATTCACTATTTTTTACGTTGGTTACTTCATTTGGTGAAGGAGTTATTTTTTCTTGACTGAGTACATTACCCCATACCCTGTCTTGAGATTCCAGATGCCTTTGCATTGCTGATCCCAGTACAGTGCTGCACCATTATATCATATGCCTGCAATCCTAGACTCCACCTTAGTAATTTGGGATTTTGCTAGCTGGCTCCCTGTGGCAATAGATCCCCCTCACACTTCTCCTGTCTTCTACTGCAAATACTTAACACCAGGGCCTCCCTATCATGGTAAAGTTTCATCATGTTAACATGGTACAATATGCATTCCTGCCTAGCAGTTCTACCATGTAGTTAACATCTCTGACCTTCCTTACCACTTTGAAGGGTTCTTCCCAAGCTGCCTGCAGCTTGTTGTGTCTGACAGGAATGAGAACCGTAATCTGCTGCCTCACAGCACACTCTCTAGCTCATGCATTCCTGTCATACCAGACCTTTTTCTGCTGTTGGCCTTCTGCCAGGTTCTCCTGGGCCAAGCCCATGAGTTCCTGAGCCTAGTCCTGAGGTTTAGAAAATATGCCACAACAGTGGGATTCACACTCACCCTCCCACTCTTCACGAATCAAATCTAGAGGTCCACTCACCCTATGCCCATACAAGGTGAGAAACCTGTGGATTCCTGGGGCACCTCTCTGTAACTAAACAGCAGATGGGGCAAATATTTGGGGGTCTATATTATAACAGCGAACAATCAAAAGATTGAACACTGTGATATCGACCACAAAACAACGAAAACACAAAAGAGCAAACAGCTGGATCAGTGATTTTTTTTCCCAGGGAAAAAAAAAATTGCTGTTCCCAAAAAAAAAAAAACACACTAATTTAAGTGAGGGGCTGTGCCCCCCCACACACCCCTACTTAAATATACCAACTCAGAGATCGCACTACAGTGCCGAAAACGGCAAAGTAATGGAAGCGGCCAAGCGACTTCTTTCCCAGGAAAAGAATTCACTGAAAAGCCACTTTGTCATTCTGCATTTTCGACATTTAAAGTTCGATCAAGACGCATTCGACAGAATGCATCTTCGGTCTACTGATAGGAACCCAAATATTTGTCCCACTCCCTGTTAAACTGGTCTGCCCATAGCATGGTCTTTAGTGTAAAGTTTAACTTCTCCACAAGACCATTAGTCTGGGGGTGGTAGGGAGTGGTCTTTAGGTGCCTCAGGGTGTGGTCTTTAGGTGCTTCAACCCACAGTACTTCCACAGACAAGCCAACAGGTCTGACATGAAATTGGCACCTCTGTCAGTCAGTATTTATTAGGGAAACTTACTCTGCTGAAAATCTGTAATAAAGCATTTGCTTTTCTGCCTTAATGGAGGACAGGGCCACCACTTCAATGTATCTGGTAGCATAATCTACTACCACTATGATATATTTCTTTCCTATGGAACTTCGGGTATTCAGAGGCCCCACAATATCTATAGCTACCCTCTGAAATGGCTCCTCATTCACAGGCAATGGCACCAAAGGAGCTTTGACCTTGTCTTCTGCCTTGCCTACTTTTTGTCACTGCTCACAGGTCCTGCAGTACTCTGTTACATCCCTGGAAATCCCAGACCAATAAAAGTTCTGCATAATATATCTCTTGGTACACTTTATGCCCATATGACCTGCAAAGGGAATGTCATGGACTATGGCTAGAAGTGCCAGATGGTTGGCTCTGGGCACTACCAACTGCTGTATTCTTTCACCCTCTATCCCTCCCTCAGGGGTCAACTCTCTGTACAGTAACCCTTTGTCCCAGTATACAGATTCCCCCTTTCTTTGAAAATCAGGTGCCTCCCAAGCTACATCCCTCAAGCCTTGTAATGTAGGGTCTGAGAGCTGAGTCTCTCTCAACTCTCTCTTTGTAACCCTTCCCAACTACCCTTCCACAGGAAGTCTGGTACACTCTGACATCACTGTCTCACTGTCAGCCGGGGTACTACTACTTACCTCTGCCCTTGCAGTCACTCTGTCCAAGGGAACATCTGTACCCACAAGTAGCTATGGCTCACTTCAGTCTCACTGTTACAGGGTAGTTCCCTCTCTGAAGTAACCAGCTCACCAGGCCTAACTTCAAGTGTGCGGTCTGTCTGGGTCCCTCCGGCTACCAGACCCACATGCTTGTCTCCAAGCCTGACTGTGTGTAACTGCATGCACACAAGGTACTGCATTATCAAAATCGTTTCCTATCAGGACATCTGCAGGGACTGCATTATCAAAATCATTCCCTGTCAGGACAACTGTAGGGATATCCTCAAACACACCTACTTGCATCCTTCCTTTCTACTCTCCCAGTCAAGGTAAACCCTAGCCAAAGGTATTTGAAATGGGGTCCCTCGTAAAGCTCTGACTGGAGTAGACTGCCCAGGCAAGTAGTGCTTCTCCTTAGCCATTGCAAGTTTCACAATGGTTCGGTCAGAGGCTGTCTCTCTCTTAGCAGTGACTTGTTTTCCTTCTACCAAGATAGGATATAACTCTTGGGGAAGTTTGGTACCCTTGTTGTCTCCAGACAACTTACTGCTGGCATTCTGTCCTTCCCACTGTCTGGCTCTCCCACCTTTTGTTCCCCACTTTGCCTCTTTGGACATCTATATACTACATGGCCCCACTGGTTACATTTAAAACATTTAACCCTTGCTCCTGGCCATGTACCTGAACTAGTGTCTTACCCTGTTAGTGGTGGACTCTGTTGGGGCATTTTAGGCTGCCCACCATGGGTTCCCTTATACCCATTTGTAGCACTGGGTATACCTTTCCTTTGCAGTGATGCCCTGCCTGCTAGGTATAGGTCTCCTTTTTTCCACAACTCATCTGGAGTGCTGCATTTTCTATCTGCCAACCAGATTGTCATATCCTCTGGCAAATTGCTAAGGGCTTGTTCCCTCACCAAAAGGTCTGCCAGCCCTTTAGAAGTGGTGACCGACTCACCCATCTATGAAAATATTACGCCTATGCCCACAAAACATTTTTCTATAAGTTTCAAGTGTTAACTTAAAACACTCTAATAAACAATTTTTAACTGTGTTACAATTTAAGCAATCAGTATTAGGCAATTTAGAAACAGCAGATGTTATGTTGTCCCATCTTGCCTTCGTTCTTGCTGGTTGGGTTTGGAACAAATCCTCGGCTCTGACTTGGCCAATTTACTATAGCTCAAGAGCTTTTACTGGCTTGAGGCTACCCCTTATCCCAATATACCTAACGGCAGCTACCCAGATCTCATTTGCTGCTTGCAGCATCGAGATTGCTACTACTGGCTCAGGCTAAGTACTTTGTGTTTTTTCTATTTATCACTATTTTTTCAAATTTTTTGTGGTTATATTGACTTGTTAGAGTCTGTACTATCCCCGTTAGTCTAACGACCCCTTTCTCTGCTTGTAGTGGTGTTTTTGGCCATCATTTTTTCTCCTCAGACCTTGATTTCCCTTTAGAACCCATTTAAATTAGAGGGTTCATTCCTTTCCCAGGATTGCTGTTTAAGTTAGAGGCTCTCCCATTAGGGGAGTCGCCATTTAAGTTAGAGGCTCTCCCCCTTCTTTCTTCTCCCCTTTAAAAAAATATAAAGTTCTTACTTTTTTGTTGTTGGGCTACCTGTTACAGCCTAGTTGCAGTTACTTGTTGTATGCTGTTAGTTGATAGCTTTCTGTTTTTTCTGGTACTGTGAAATTTTCTTAACTAGTGTTTACCATTTCTAAAGAGTCTAAACCCTCTGGTTTTAAAAAATGCGACTTGTGTTGCCAGAAAATGTCCCTTACGGACGGGCATATGAGTTGCATTTATTGTTTAGGGGCTGTTCACCTGCAGGACTGTTGCTCAATCTGCCATACTTTCAGTTCCAGAGTCCTGCAGGAGAGAAAAAATAAGCTTATTTTACATGGCCTCCTGAAGAACCCTCAAAATTCTTCGTCCTCAGCCAGCCAAAGTGTCCGAGAAACTCTCCAAGCCTTCAGTTCCGAGTTCAGAACAGACAAAAATCACCGAGAAGCTTTCCGCTGTGTTGGCTGTCAGCATTGGCTCCAACAAAGCTAAGTCTCTGACATCTCCATTTGTGTCCTCAGAGCCTTTCTGAACCCATAAGAGATCAAGGTCTCCTTCTTTGTAGCCGGTACACTCCACTCCACAATCTCCTCTGCTGCAACCTGGAGCGGGCAGTCACTGGTCCTATTCACACTCCTCTTGGTCCTCCAGACTTTCGGATCATGACGTGGAGAGAGTGGTCAACAGGCTCCTCAAGTCACAGGCACTTGCTAAATTACTTTTGAACCCAGCTCATAAGGAATTGGCTTCTTCGGCCCTCCCAGCTTCTCCATTGATTCCTCTTCCGACTCTCTTGAGCTCGGAGCTGGAGTGCATGGAAGTCATGGTGGTGGAACCATCGGCTCTGGTTTCTTCTCCCTTATCCATTCTGATGACTGCTCTGATCTCCTCGATGTCTCATTCCATTGAGGGATCTGGGAACTTAAGCTCTCTCACTGGCTCCGAGGGGGGAAGTGGCATCAGACCCTTGTCCGACTGCGCTTTCCCTCTCGGAGCTTTAGTGCAGGTGAGCTCAGCTCCTACATCAGCCTTGGAGCCATCACTCCCGGTTTGAAGGAGATCTTCAGGCTCTTCAGAGCCGCTGGCTCCTTTGACTCGGGACCGTGGTCCCTTTAAGGTGATGAGCATGCTGTCTCCTGAGACTACTCCACCATTGGCTCCTTCTCCCCCAGTGCCTGCCTTTGTCCCTCCTCCTGCCTCCAAGCATAGGGAACCTGTGCCCCAGGATACCCTACTGGGTGACCCCACCTCTTCCAAAGCCTCCCACAAATATTCGGAGGAGGTCCCTTGGAAGAAGAAATGTAAGAGTAAACATCTAGACTCGCCTGAGTCTGTCACTTCGAATACTGACATGGATGAATCAGAAGGGTCCCCACAGTCCCCCTCTGAGGATGTCTCTTTTTCAGACATCTTGGAAATCCTTAGACAGAGGGGTGGCTGGAAGTCCCTAGCTCCTTCTGAGGATGAGTCTGTCTGCCTGGATGCATTTGGTTCCCAACCCTCCACCTTTTGGGTGTCTCCGCCTTTCGACCCACTTTTGTCTGTAGTGAGTTGAAAGGTGTGGAGCGCTCCGGAGACCATGGAACCAGTTCCGAGGAGACCGAACAAATTTTGTACTGCTCCAGAGGATAAGTCTTTCCTATCCAAAAGGGTCCCTGTTGATGCCATGGTGGTGGCAGCAGCCACTAAGAAGGAACTTGCGGAAACTTCTTCATCTGTCCATCTGCCGAACAAAGAGTCTCGCACGATGGACAGGTATGGGAAGTGTATGTTTTCTTTAGTGACCTTTACTCTCAGGTCACTGAATTAATTGTCTCATTTCACATGACTTCAGAGGGATCTCCTGAAGGAGCTAGGAGATACCCTGCAAGATGCTACAGCTGAGGGAGTTGCGAACAGGGCAGCTTCCCAGCTTGCGACCTTAACCGCTGTAGTTAACTCCTCCATGAGGCTCATTTCTTATGCAGCAGATGAAGTGAGTCAGTCAGCAGGTACCAGAATAGCACTGTAGAGATGCTCCTGGCTGTGCCTTTGCCAATTTGCAGAACCTTTTAAGTCTTCATTTACTAACACCCCCTTTGATGGCTCGTCCTTGTTCAGGCCTCAGGTAAAAGAGACTCTCACCAAGTGTGAACAGGATGGCAAGACTCTCTCTGCCATAGGCGTCCATTTTTCCAGTCCCTCTAGACCCTATCCTAAAGGTCAGAAGAGTGGAAAAATGTGATTCCGAAAATCTCAGGGATCTTCGCCTGACACACGTGGAGATTTTTCCCCCGGGGGCAGAGGGGGAAACAACAACAGAAGATGCCACCCTCACGGCAGAGGGGGCCGGCATCAGCAGGGTGACAGAGATACTTTCTCTGCTAGGCCCTTCCAGCACTCCTGAAGGGAGGCCCAGCTGTCCACCGCTGGAAGGAGTCGGGTGCAGATTATCACTGTTCCCAGCAGCCTGGCAATCTATCATGAGAGAAACATGAGTACTGTAGATAATAACCAGGGGTTACAAAATTCCCTTTTCTCAGTCCCCCCCCCCCACAAAAAGACAAACATTCTATCCCAGATGTTCCACCCAGTCTTTGGGATCATGCAATCCTAGAGGTTTAAAGATTGCCAGAAAAAAGAGCCATCCAGGAAGTTCCCATAGACCAATCGGATCCAGAACTTACTCAAGGTTCATTTTAGTTTCAAAAAAGACAGGGGACTGGAGACCCATTTTGGATCTCAGAAAACTAAACCAATTGGTAAAAAAGACAAAGTTCCAGATGGTAACACTGCAGTCCATTCTTCCCTTCTTGGTTCAGGACAATTGGATGTGCTTCATAGATCTTCAGGACGTGTACTGCCATATAAAAATCAACAGGCAATCCAGGTGATTCCTATGCTTCCGGCTGGGAGCCAGTCATTATCAGTTCAGGGCCCTGCCCTTTCATCTCACCACAGCCCCCAGGGTGTTCACCAAGTGTATGGCAGTGGTCATGGGTCACTTGAGGAGTCTAGGATTCCAGGTGTTTCCATATCTAGACGACTGGCTCCTCACTGCTACCACCAAGCATCAAGTGATCAAAGCACGGGACTACACAATCCAGTTAGGCATCACCATAAACTATGAAAAGTCTGTCTTGTTGCCTTGTTAGTGTATTACCTTTATAGGGGCAGACTTAGATACAAGACGCATGATAGCAACACTGCCTCAAGACAGGGTGTCAACCATTCGTCAGCAAGTTTTGTTTCTCATAAAAAAGATGAGAGTTCAGGCAAGACAAGTTTTACAAGTACTGGGCTCAATGGCTGCAGCAATTATGCTAATTCCTTTAGCACGCTTTCACATGTGGATTCTACAGTGGCTTATTTTTGCTCAGTGGTCTTTCCAGGATTTGCCAGTGTCACACATGATCTTGATCACGGAATCAAAAAATGCAAAAAGAACCTACTATGGTGGCTTGTCACCCCCAGGTGACTTTGGGCAGACCCTTTCTAGACCCCCATCTGGTAGCCACAGTGACCACAAACGCTTCCCAGATTGGGGGGGGGGCATTATCTGGGACAGGCTGTCCAAGGAACATGGCACCCTTACAAGTACCATTTGTTGTGTTCTAGAGATGAGAGCGGTGCTTCTGACGTTGCAAGCACTTCAAGACTCTACCTACTTGGACCATTGCAATCCAGACAGACGATATGTTAGTGATATGGTACATCAAAAAGCAGGGCGGAACCAGATCTTACCCCTTGTGTTGGGAGGCGCTTTGAGTATGGCAATGGGCAATGTCTTCCCAACATTCTCTGATTGCAATGTACATTCCCGGAAAATCCAGTGTGATAGCGGACAGGCTCAGCAGGGCTGTCCTCATGCTTACAAGTGGTCCCTGAAACAAGAAGTTGCGGACTTGATTTTCTGCAAATGGGGCCAGCCATGCTGCAGTCTTTTTGCCACTCCCCTAAACACCAAATGCAGCAGCTACTTCACCCTAGTTCCCCCTCCAGGGCAGTCACCCAGGGATGCACTTGTTCACGATTGGCCTCTGGGACTACTATATGCTTTTCCACCTTTCCCTCTCATTCCAAAGGTACTTCAGACAGCAAAATCATTGGGTTGCAAACTCATCCTCATTTCTCCTTACTGGCCTCATCAGATATGGTTTCCATTTCTTTGCCGTTATCTTCAACTGGAGCCCTGCATACTGGACCCAGTTCCGGACCTACTGACGCATCAGTCAGGCGGGCTTCACCCATCTCTCCAAACTGTCAAACTGACTGCTTGGTTACTCCACTTCCAGTCTTAGCCAGGCTCCCAAACATTTCCCCTGCTGTACAACACATCCTAGTATCCTCCCACAAGCGCACTACCAGGAGGATTTACACTAACAAATGGAAGAGATTCTCTTATTGGGCCAAGAGTAATAACATTTATCCCTTTATGACTCCTGTGCACAAGATTCTTGACTTTCTGGCCAAAACCTTGGAAAAAGGGGCAGCTGCAGCTACTATTAGGGTCCAACTGGCTGCCATCTCCAATTTTCATATAGGAGACATGGGGTCTAACATTATGTCCCATAAGTTGTGCAGAGCAATCTTACGAGGTACAACACTTTTACAGCCCCCGGTAGGAGAACCCCCCTCGGACCTAAACTTGGTTTTAGCTTCGATGGTTCTGCCTCCTTTTGAACCAGCAGTATCTTGCCCCCTGAAGTTTAAATCTTGGAAAACCCTCTTCCTGGTTGCTATAACCTCAGCTAGACGGGTTTCTGAATTACATGCTTTGTCTATTCACCCACCGTATCTCATTTTTCATGAAGGTCGAGCCTCTCTTTGGACCAATCCTTCTTTCTTGCCAAAGGTTTGCTCTGAGTATAACTTAAATCAGTCCATTGAACTTCCTGTATTCTTGCCCAATTACAGCAACAAAGCAGAGTATAGATTACACCAACTGGATGTTCATAGACAATTACGTTTTTATTTACACGGAACCAAAGACCTCAGAAAATCAGATTAATTGTTTATATCCTTTGCTGACAATAAACAGGGTCATCCAGTTTCAAAAGTGAGCTTATCAAAATGGCTGTCAGACACAATCAGTTATTCATATGATTTGTGTAAAAAGACGCTTCCAGGAAGGCCCAGAGGACATTCAACCAGGGCCTTAGCCACCTCTGTTGCCTTCCAAGCTAAATTGCCTTTAGATTCAATCTATGCAGCAGCAACATGGGCAAATCCTCATACCTTTATCTCTCATTACAAAGTGGATGTGGTCTCCTGGAATAGGGCATCCTTTGGTTCAACTGTCTTGAAGAGTTTGTTCCAGTGAGCCACCCAAGAACCAGGTGCAGGGGGCACAGTACCAACAAGCAAGAGCAAAGATGAGATGAGACAACATAACATAAAGAAGCTATGTACTTACCATAACGTTCCATGTTTGTTGTCCTTCATCTCGCCTTCCTTCTTGCATCCCCCCCTCCTTCCCCCTTCCTGGAGGTTACAGAGGAGTTCTTTATTGGATACACTGGCTGAGTTTCCTGCTGACATACTAGGTTAGTTAACCATGCATCGTCGTTTCCTCTTTCCTTCCTATCTTGATGTATAAGAAAGTTTTTACTATGTATGTCTAGTGTGGGCTATTACAAATGAGATCTTGGTAGCTGTCACTGGGTAGCTGCCGCTAGGCATGTTGGAATATGGGGTAGCCTCGAGCCAGTAAAAGCTCTTGAGCTGTAGTAAATCGGCTGAGTCGGAGCCGAGGATTGGCTCCGAACCCGACCAGCAAGAAGGAAGGTGAGATGAAGGACAACAACCATGGAACATTATGGTAGGTACATAACTTCTATTTACAGCTTTTACCATGGAGTAAGGGGGTCAGAAACCATACCCAGAGCCCTTTGTCAGCATTATCTTGTTCACATACCCTTTCAAATATATGAATAAAGCTATCAAAATTATCACCCTCTATAAATTGTGGAAGACATTTACTGACCTTTATTGCTTCTGGGGTTCAGTTTGGTTACTCCCTTCCCCATTACCTCCATGGCCCTGGTGAAGAGTCAGCATCTCCTTTTCATGTTGCCTCTGCCTCTCATTTTCTTCAGCCTGCAAACATCTCAGTCTCTCTGCTGCTTTTCATTCTGTTTGTTTCTCCTGCCGCAGTCTCTCTGCTGATTCTAGTTCCAAATGTTTGGCCACCAGCTCAAGTCTCTTTAACTCCAGATGGATTTTTAAGTCCTGTAAGGCAACGTTGAACTGTCCATTTTCTGAGAGTTGTACATCCCCAAGGCCAGTTTGGTTGTCTTCCTGGTTGCTGGTCTGTGATGCAGCTGTGAGTAAGGCTGCAACCATTTCCGCTTTAGTCAGGTTGGCATGCACCAATCCTTTGGCTTGGCATATCTCAGCCAACTGGCTTCTTCTCAGCTTGCCATAATCCTCTGCTGACATTTTTGCCTGCTCTCCCTGACTAACTAAGCTAACAAAAAATAAATAATGCTATTGTGATATGAAACTCTGAATGTCTGCTGTGTGGTGCTTGAGAGTACAAACACCTTCTTTAGTGACCACTGTTTACAGGCTGCAGGAGTTCAATATCCACACCACTGAATCCCAATATGTGGATATCCCACCACTGCCAACCAATATCTGACAACCCACCACTGGACCAGTAATCAGGGAGCCTCAGTCCTCAACACTGGCAACAGTGGGGGACATATACTGGGAAGACAACAGGTACGCATACAGTATTTCCAGATGCAGCTCATTGCATCAAGTGTAATTTCCCTTAAGAGCACACAGAGACCACAGTCAGTCCGGGGCTGGTTTCTCCCTCTTTCTGCAGATCCCCAGTAAGACTCCCACTGGCACAGCTATAGAGTTGAGATCTCAGCTGAGTAACCAAGCCAAGACTTAACAGCACTCTCTCTGTGCAAACACTGGTTTGCATCCCTGCCCAGGTAGCTGACACATACATTCTTTGAGGTTTGGTTTACACACACACACACACACACACACACTTGGGAGAGGCTGGCAAGGGTTTATTAGCTATGCCCTCTTCTGCCTAGACTATAAGCTGCCACCAGTCAACTCCCTATCAGCTACTTTAAGGCCCTTAACAAAGGGTATCCAATTTTATCAAGTGGCCCATACAGTGTCACCAAATAAATATCCAGGTACTCTCAAAACTTAAACATCTCTGCACAGATCAGCCACAATGAAAGGTGTAAATATATTTAATAATAAATAATAAAAGAATAAGACAATACTAAATATATAATGTTAAGTTGTCAATCTCGCCTTCATTCTTGCTTGATGGGTTCGGAGCCGATCCCTCGGCTCCGACTCGGCACTTGCTAAGCTCGAGAGTCACTTTTACCAGTTCGAGGCAGCCCCATATCCCATGATGCAAGGCGGTAAGTACCCAGATCTCGTTTGCCGCTTCGCTTATGAGGTCCTCCTTTTACCAGCTCCTGGTAAGTGATTTGCTAATTCGCTATTTTAGCCCCTTTTAACTTAAAAACCCTTTATTGTTAGTTTTTATTTCGTTTTAAACTTTTTCTGACAGAAATTTGTCTGTCTCTTCTTATTTTTTTAGTCAGACTTTCTCCCATCCCATCCCCCCCCCCCGTTAGGGTGTGTGTGTGTGTTTTTTTAGTTATACCTTTGGGTATATTTAATTTAATTCTTTGACTGGTGTGTGTGTCTGTTTGCACCATGTCAAAAGAAAGGGTCTCAGGCTTTAAGAAGTGTGACTCATGCTGTCAGAAAATGTCTCTGACAGACGGTCACACTTCTTGCCTGTACTGCCTGGGGCCTCTTCACCTGCAGGACTCCTCTGCTATTTGTCATTCTTTCAGCCAGAGAGTCCTGCAGGAAAGAAGAAATAAGTTGATACTGAGGGGCCTTCTTAAGCCGGAGGGCTCTCCGGCTAAGTCGGCTCCATCCAAGACTACCAAGTCTTCCAAGGCCCAGGCTTCTGTGTCAAAGCCTGCGGCCTCAGCTCCGACTCGTTCTGAGTTGAGATCGGCTCCGGCTGGAGCCGATTCTGGCTTAACTAAGCCTTCGGCACCGATGGCTATCAGTGCCGAATCTGCATCAACCACTTCGGTGTCGGCTCCGATCGGTTCCGACCACCATGTGGCTCAGGCATCGGTGTCGGCTCCGATCGGCTCCGACACCGTTACTTTTGTGGCTGTATCGGCTCCGGCTGGAGCCGATGCATTGAGGTTACCTGTCGGCTCCGATAAGTTGTCGGCTCCGACAGGTTCAATAGTTTCATCGGTTCCGATGGCTCCTTCGAGGAAGAGGTCGAGGTCTCCTTCCTTGGAGCCGATACTTTCGGCGCCGGCTTCGCCTCTCCTCTCGGAACGGAGCCATCGGAGCCGATCTTCAAGGTCATCCAGGCTTTCTGACCATGACTTAGAGAGAGTGGTCAGTAGATTACTTAAGTCACAGGCTCTGGCCCAAATGTTACATAGTCCGTCTCAACAGACGACTATTGGTCCACACCCCGTTGCAGTTCCTCCTTCAACTCTACCCCAGAGCTTGGAGTTGGAGTCTTCGGGAATGGTTACTGCTACGGCTGAGGGACGGATACCCCTTCTGTTCCTTCAGCCTCTACTCTTATCTCCTCTTGAGACCTTCCTTAGAGGGATTCGGTGGCGGGCTTCCATGGTCTCCTCCGAGGGGTGAGTGGCATCGGACCCTTGTCCGAGCCCGCTCTTCCCTTGGAGCCTCGGCCTTGGTGAGCTCGGCTCCGACATCTGCCTCGGAGACTTCCCTTCGGTGGTCCCTGGAGTTCCTAGCTCTTGAACGGGTTCTCTCGGACCTGCCTGGGAGGGAGCATTCGAGGTGATGAAGAGTGTGCTGGCCACTGGTATCAGCCAGCAGTCTGTTCCCTTAGCTCCTCCCTCTATAGTGCCTGTTGACATCTCTGCCACTTCTCTTGCTACAGGACCCAGAGATCCTCCGCCTCAGGTTTCCCCATTGGGAATTTCCCCTCTTCCGAGGATTCTCCTGATGTTTCGGGAGATCCTCCTAGGAAGAGGACTTGTAAGAGGAAACATGTAGACTCCCCAGAGTCTATCACTTCAGATACTGACTTTGATGAGCCAGAGGGATCCCCAAGATCCCCTCTGAGGATGCCACCTTCTCGGACATCCTAGAACTCCGTAGACAGAGGGGAAACTGGCCCACCAATAATCCCTCTGAGGATGAGTCAGTATACCTAGAGGCGTTTGGATCTCGGCCCTCCACCTCCTGGGTGTTTCGCCTTCGACCCCCTTATGCAGGTTATTGCCCGAAGGCGTGGGCTGCTCCTGACTCTGTAGAGCCAGTCCCTAGGAGGCCTTCAAAATTTATCACTGCCCCATGTGACAAGCAATTCCTCACTAAGGGTGTCCCCGCGGATGCCATGGTGGTGGCTGCTGCCACCAAGAAGGAACTTGCAGATCCTTCCGTGCCGTCCATCCTCCTAATAAGGACTCTAGGACCATGGATAGGTGCGGTAAGCGGATGTTTTCCTCAGCGACCTTTGCTATCGTTCGCTGAATTACCTATGTCACTTCACCAGACTCCAAAGGGATATCCTTAAGGAGCTAGGTGATGTTGTTCAGGATCCTACAGCTGCAGGAGCTCAGGAAAAAATTGCTTCGCAGCTAGGAACCCTTAATTCCATTGCAAACTCCTCCATGCGGCTAATATCATATGCTGCTGATGGAGCCCGTAGGCCCGCAGGTACAGGTGTGGCTCTTAGGCGCCAAGCCTGGATGCGGCTATGTGACTTTGCAGATCCCTTTAAGGCGTCCTTCACAAATTCTCCCTTTGATGGGTCAGCTTTGTTTGGCCCTCAAGTGAAGGAAACTTTGACCAGGTGTGAGCAGGATGGCAAGACTCTTTCTGCCGTAGGAGTCCGTTTTTCCACCCCTTCTAGACCTTACCCCAAAGGACAGAAAGGTGGCAAAATGTGGTTCCACAAATCCCAAGGAGTCACGCCGGATTCACGTGGTCAGTTTACCCCTAGAGGCAGAGGGGGTAACAACAACAGACGCCGCTCTAGAGGCAGAGGGGGTCCAAAAAACCAGGGAAACAGAGAACCTCTCTCTGACAAGCCCTTTCAGCATCCCTGAGATGTTGCCCGGCTGTCCCTCCTTGGAGGCAGTCGGGGGAAGATTATCCCTGTACCCAGAAGCCTGGCATTCCCTCACTCAAGACAGATGGGTACAGTCGATCATATCCAAGGGTTACATAATTCCTTTCGAGGAAAGTCCTTTCCCCTCAAATTCCCTTCCAGATGTACCACCCGGTCTAAGGGAAATTGCAGAGTTAGAAGTCTCAAAACTACTGCAAAAAAGAGCCATTCAGCCAGTTACAACAGACCATTCAGAGCCCGGAATCTACTCAAGGTTCTTTTTGGTCCCCAAAAAGACGGGAGACTGGAGACCAATATTGGATCTCAGCAGACTCAACAAGTCTGTGAGGAATACAAGATTCCGAATGGTCACTCTTCAGTCAATTCTGCCCTTCTTACAGAAGGACAATTGGATGTGCTCAATAGATCTTCAGGATGCGTACTATCACATCAAAATTCACAGACGCTCCAGGAGATTTCTCCGCTTGCGGCTGGGGTCCAGTCATTTCCAGTTCAGAGCCCTGCCCTTTGGTCTCACTACAGCCCCCAGAGTGTTCACCAAATGCATGGCAGTGGTCACGGCTCACCTGAGACGTCAAGGATTCCAGGTGTTTCCGTATCTCGACGACTGGCTCCTGTCAGCCACCACCAGGCATCAGCTTATTCAAGCCAGGGATTACACAATAAATCTTTGTTCTCATTTGGGCATCTCGATCAACTTCGAAAAGTCATCCTTATCGCCCTGCCAGTCTATTACTTTCATAGGTGCAAACTTAAACACTGTTCGGATGTCAGCTACCCTTACAGATCAAAGAGTTTCAGACATTCAGAGTCATGTCAGGATCATTCTGGCCAACAAGAAAGTACAGGCCAGAATGGTTCTAAAGGTATTAGGCCTCATGGCTGCGGCCATTACTCTTCTTCCCCTGGCTCGATTCTACATGCCACTTCTTCAGTGGATGCTGTTCACACAGTGGTCGTACCAACAACTTCCAATGCGTCACCAGATTCTGGTGACACAGACTTGCAAAGATCATCTTGCTTGGTGGATCATATCTCCTCAGGTTCACCAAGGCAGACACTTTGTACCCCCATCCCCGATAGCCACTGTCACCACAGATGCCTCCCTGATCGGGTGGGGGGGTCATTATCAGGGCAGGATGGTTCATGGGACGTGGCAGCCGTTCGAGTACCATCTGCACATAAATGTCCTGGAGATGAGAGCAGTGCTTTTAACGTTGTAAGCCCTCAACGACTTTCTTCCCGTAGGGACAATTGCAGTCCACACAGACAACATGTCTGTAGTTTGGTATATCAACAAACAGGGCGGAACCAAGTCCTACCCCTTGTGTCGAGAAGCGCTCAGACTATGGCAATGGGCGATCTCCTCTCATCGGTTTCTGGTAGCAACGCATATCCCTGGGAAAACCAACATTGTAGCGGACAGATTGAGCAGAGCTGTTCTCATGCCTCACGAGTGGTCTCTCAAGCAATCTATAGCGGAAGAGATATTTCTGGAATGGGGTCGTCCATGTTGCGATCTTTTTGCTACTCCCCAAAACAGCAAATGCCCAGACTTCTTCTGTCTCTTCCCTCTACCAGGCCATCCCCCCAGAGACGCTCTGACCCAGGATTGGCCCCAGGGACTTCTTTATGCCTTCCCTCCATTTCCTCTGATCCCTCAAGTTATCCAGAAAGCTACCGTTTTGAGAGCCAAATTGATTCTCATTGCCCCTTACTGGCCTCGACAAGTTTGGTTCCCGTTCCTCCATCGTCACCTTTTGGTGCAGCCGTGGCATCTGGACCCAGTGCCAGATCTTCTGATTCACCAATCCGGTCAGCTGCACCGGTCTATCCCTTCTCTCAACCTCACAGCATGGTTGCTCCACTTCCTTCCTTAGCCAGGCTTCCTTTGATCTCTAACCCAGTTAGAGACATCATAGTAGCTTCTTTAAAATCCTCTACCAGGAGGATTTATACAAGCAAATGGAAACGTTTCTCTTATTGGGCTAAGGCCAAGAATATTGATCCTTTCACTGCCCCTGTTCAGGCAGTCCTGGACTTCTTAGCAGAGATTTTTCATGCAGGCTCCTCTTCTTCCACAGTCAGAGTTCAATTGGCTGCTATCTCCAACTTTCATGTCGGGTGCAGATCATAATATTATGTCCCATAGGCTCTGCAGGGCCTTCTTGAAAGGAATTTTCCTACTAAAGCCTCCAATCAGGAATCCTCCTCCTCAGTGGGATCTAAATTTAGTGCTGACATCCTTGATTCTTCCCCTTGAGCCAGCTGTTTCTTGTTCCCTGAAATTTCTTTCTTGGAAAACTTTATTCCTAGTGGCTATTACATCGGCCAGGAGGGTGTCTGAACTTCATGCTCTATCGGTTCGACCCCCCTATTTGGTTTTTCACAAAGACAGAGTATCTTTGAGAACTAATCCGACCTTTTTGCCTAAGGTCGCTTCAAAGACCAATTTGAATCAATCCATTGATCTCCCTGTATTTTTCCCAAACTATTCAGACAGAGCCGAACAAAAACTACATTATCTTGATGTCCACCGTCAACTCAGATATTATTTGGACAGAACAAAAAAATTTAGAAAATCTGATCAACTTTTTGTTTCCTATGCGAATAATAAGACAGGCCTTCCTGTTTCTAAAGTGACCTTGTCCAGATGGCTTTCTTCGGTCATCTCTGAAATTTATCTGCTCAGGGGAAAACAGCTGTGCTCAAAACCTAAAGCACATTCAACTAGGAGCTTAGCTACTTCTACAGCCTTTCAAGCTAGACTTCCTTTAGACACTATTTGTGCAGCAGCCACTTGGGCCACTCCTCACACTTTTGTTTCCCATTACAAATTGGACTTGGTCTCCAGGGACAGAGCCAGTTTTGGCTCTACAGTTCTCAAGAGTCTGTTCCACTGAGCCACCCAGGATAGAGGTGCTAGGGACGCGGTCCCATCAAGCAAGAATGAAGGCGAGATTGACAACTTAACATTAAGAAGTTATGTACCTACCATAACGTTCCATGTTAGTTGTCTTCTCTCGCCTTCTTTCTTGCGACCCTCCCTCCTTCCCCCAGGCCTGGACAGACCTTGTTATAAGAAATTATTATGCTGAAGACCATTCAGACCTGGTCCTTCTTCCATCCTGTAAGTTTTCTTTCTTCCTTTTGGAAGTGTTTTATGCTTGGTGCTATTGCCCTTTGTCATCAAACGAGATCTGGGTACTTACCGCCTTGCATCATGGGATATGGGGCTGCCTCGAGCTGGTAAAAGTGACTCTCGAGCTTAGCAAGTGCCGAGTCGGAGCCGAGGGATCGGCTCCGAACCCATCAAGCAAGAAAGAAGGCGAGAGAAGACAACTAACATGGAACGTTATGGTAGGTACATAACTTCTTATTCACAGTGATATCACAGTTAAAAATCACAGGGAATATTTAAAATAACACTGAAGGACAGTCTCAAATAAAGAAAGAAAATATCTAAACTAAGATTCACTATATTCATGACTGTATCTAAGAAAATTACTATACCCTAGAAATTTCCTTATAGAGCAAGGCAGATGATTGAGTGGATCTTGTTGTTGCCAGGTCCAAGACATAATGCAGAATACTCTGTCTCTCTAAGAGAGACTTCTCAGATTAATATCGCAGATATTACTGCTGGGATAGCTTGCAGGATGACAGAATTTCTTGTCATCCGATTCTAGTTCCCAGATGAAACCCCCACTGCTGGAAGCTTGGCAGTGTTTAGCATCTACCTGCGAAAATACATAGTCCTCAGATCTTTAGAAGATGCTGGAAGTCATAAAACAATTATATTCCTCCACATTTCAAGACAAGTAATTAATTCACCCTATTTTTCTGAAGTTAACCTTCTGTATTCCAGTTTCCACTGTTAAAATATGTACATTTAAACAGTTACAGCAGTGGATGTACATTTCTGTTCTATTCTGGTAGGGCACACTGTGGTTACATGTCAAACAGCACTTTGCAAAAACCTTTTCAACACATACTTCTGTACCAGCAGTTTGATATACACATACCATACAGTTCTAATACATTTGTATGACAAGCATCTTATTTGTCACAGTGACACTTCCCATTTGGGAAAACAGTCCAAGGCACTTGGTCCTTTGAAAAGGCCAATTTGCATATCAGTGTCCTAGAGATAAGAGCAGTGCTTTTAGCATTGCAGACCCTTCAGGATGCTCTCACTTCGGGGAGAATTGCAGTTCAGATGAACAATATGTCAGTAGTTTGGTACATTAACAAACAAGGAGGAACCAGATCTTACCACTTGTGTTGTGAAGCAGTTAGAGTGTGGTAATGGGCGATCTCATTAATCCGCGTTCTCATAGCATTGCACATTCCCCAGAAATCCAGTATGATAGCAGGCAAGATGAGCAGGTGCATTCGTCTTCCTCATGAGTGATCTCTCAACTAGTATGTGAAGGAAATGATTTTTCATCAGTGGGGCCAGCCTTGCTGCGATCATTTTGCTTCTCCCCTAAACAACAAATGCAGCGGCTACTTTGCCCTAATCCCCCAGGAGGGGAATCACCGAGGGATGCCGTACTACTTGATTGTCCCCTGGTCTACTATATGCCTATCCATCAATCCCACTAATTCCGAAATTCCAACAGAAAGCTGCCATGTTGAAGAGCAATGTCATCCTCATTGCACCATACTAGCCTTGACAGATTTGGATCCGCTTCCTCTGGCCTCGTTTACTTCGCCAAGCTTGGATTTTGAATTTGACTCTAGACCTCCTGTCTCACCCAACAGGCATGATCCATCCAGACATATCAAACCTCAAGCTAACGACCTGGGTACTCCAATTCCATTAATAGCCTCAGGCTAATGGCCTGGGTACTCCAATTCCATTAATAGCCAGGGAGCCTATGCTGTCTTCCCCTGTATGACTTATACTTTCATGTTCACTTAAACCTTCAACATGTAAACTATATTCCAGTAAATGGAAAAGGTTTGTGTAATGGACACATCAGAATCATATTGACCCTTTTTAAGCTCTGATACGTAACATACTTGAGTTTTTGGCCTTACTTTTAAAAGATGGAATTAGTTCCTCAACCATTAAAGTTCATTTGGCAGCAATATCAAACTTTCACATTGGAATTGAGGGTTCCTCAGTGGCCTCTCATAAGTTATGTAAAGCTTTCATACAAGGCACTCTACTTTTACGACCTCTCTTTAAGGACCTACTCCCCCATGGGACCTCAGTCTGGTACTGCAGGCATTTATACATTCCCCTTTGAACCTGCAGCTAAATGTGATCTCAAATATCTTACCTGGAAAACATTTTTCTAGTAGCCATTATGTATGCTAGATGAATTTCAGAAGTTCAAGCACTGTCTTCAAAACCTCCATACTTGATTTTTTACAAGGATAGAGTGAAATTATGAACAAATGCCTCGTTCCTTCCCAAGGTGGTGTCAGAATCGAATATCAATCAAGCCATTAATTTGCCAGTATTCTTACCTAAATTAGTTAACAAAGGCATATATATGTTAAATTTATTAGGTGTTCATAGACAAATACGTTTTAATCTGCATAGAACAAAAGACATTAGAAAAACAGATCAGTAGTTTATTTCCTTTTCAGATGTGAAATTGGGCAAACCAGTTGCCATAGTAACTTTAGAAAGATGGCTAGCTGATTATCTCATTTATTAATAAAAATTGGGTATTACCTTACCCTAACCAGTACGAGCTTATTCAGCTAGTTCCATGGCAAATACCAGAATGCACAGGAAACCTGCAGTCTTTATGTGCAGCTGGTCCTTAAGAGCTCACAAGTGGCAAAACCATGAGATCTAATAAATTCAGTCTGCCCAATCTGACATGTAGGTCCTTGAGCTCTTGCTCAGATCCATCCTCAGTCCCTTCCCAAACATTTACCCATAATGCTGTGTTCCACCCTGACTAACCTAGGTCTTATTTGCCACCTGTTGGAGGCACATTGTGCATTCTAGGCAGATAAGTGGTTTGCCTCTTATTTATTGATTAAAGCTAGGTGAAATTATTTATTTGTTGCTCTTGGAGTTTGTTATATATGGAAACTTCTTCCAATAGTTGCAGAATGTAATTATTTTATATTTTCTCTTTAGATTTTAGAACTTTATTTAGTCCTTTCATCTGTGCCTTGCTCCATTTACCCTTCCATTAGGATAGTAGTAAAATAGTAGGAATCTTAGTTTGTCTGACTTTTTCAGTGTTGATATAGTGAATTTTTTGTGAATTTTTGAATTTAAACGTTGATATCTAACCATTAGCTTTAATGTGTATACTTATGGTTGAATGTGTATATATTATGATGGATCAGAAAGCTTCAAGTTTTAAGAAATGCTGAAATTGTGGGCATAAAATACCCCCACAAGATCCCATGAGTTATCTGTGTTCTTTTTTGGGGTAAGCATGTCTCCATACCTCATGCAACATGTGGGCTGCTTTCCACCTAGAGCCCTGTCAGACAGGAGGAATAAAATTATCCTCAAAGTACACTTTCCTTCTTCCTCTGGATAGGGAATCCATCATAACTAACAAGCACTCAGATAAAGCCACAAAAGTCAAAGATTCGGAGCTGAGGAAACATCACTCTGAGGCTTCAGGTCCAGTTTTGACTCCAAAAACTCAGATGCTAAAAGAAGACGTGACCCAAACTCCAACGTATGCCCCTCCTCTGGATCCAGATCCTGTGCTGCTGATTAATATTCAGGAATCACCCAAGAGAATGGAAAAACACGTCTGTTTCCTTCTTTGACTCAATTCACAAGGTCCTTTAAATCCTACAGAAATGCTTACCAATTTGATTTGGATCACCTATTGCAGAGGTTTCTCAAAATCCCAATCAAGATAGAGGTCATTGTTACGTATTGTGACTCAATCAGCTCCAAAGCCAGTCAGATCTGTACAGTTCACCCCAATCCATGCTGCCTCACTGATTCATGCTTCGGCAACAGTCTCCTCTACTCTATTTAGTTACTCTGATCCTGTGGCCTGAACTCTGATCCTGTGGCCTGAACTCTGATCCTGTGGCCTGAAAGTCATTAACCCAGTTTTCATCAGCATCTGAGGTTTTGGATTCTACTTAACCATCTTGGTTCCTGTAGGACCTAATTATGGAATCTTGGAGCAGAGAGATGAGGAGTATGGCTCCTCTGTTTTTGCTGGAGATGTCAGCATTTAAGACATCTGCTCCAATCCCCTCATCGGTGCCATCTATTCATTTGGATCCAAGGATTCCACATGGGTCATTTGCTTTGTTTCTCACTCTCTCTGTCCATTCAATGAATTGCATACAGCCATGGGGTCAGTTTCTTTGGATTCCACAGAGGTTGGAGCAGCTGTCCAAGTCCTGGGAAGAATCATTTTTCCCCACAAGACAGATCCACAGGAGCCACCGACCACAGTTACGCCCTATGACCCTCACTCTTTGGGTTTGTCTTCTCAGCAGGCGTTACCCAGGCAGATTTGTTCTGCAGACCCCAAACCTGATGCGTTACCACACTGAAGCCCTAGGAGAATTCAAGAGCATCATCTCTTGAGCTTCCTAGTAAGAGGATGTGCAAGAGGAAGCATGCTGACTTGCTTGATGAATCTGTCACTTCATATATTTATTTGGATGATGGAGAGGGCCAACCACAATCCCTTCTTGAGGACATCTCCTTCAGAGAGATCCTAGAGCTCATTAGACAGAGGGGATCCTAGCTAACCTCTTTTTCAGAATGAAGCAGTACTGTCTAGACATATGGAATGACCCCTTCTGCTTCCTGAGTGGTCCTGGCAGCTTATGAGATGGTGAAATTATTAGTTAAAGAATTGTGGCAAGAACCCAACACATGAGTCATTCTGCAGAAAGCTGGACAAAATACTTTGACCCCCCCCCCCCCCCCCCAGACAAACCCTTCTTGAAAAAACTCATCCATTGGGCTGCATTATAATTGTGTCAGCCACCAAAAAGAATTGTTGGAAGACTCTTCTGTCCAGCTGCCCAACAAGGAGCCTCAGCCTATGGATAGATTGGGGAAGTGGGTGTATGGTTCTGGTTCCTTTGTAATGCCAGCCATGAACTGTGCCACTCATATGACCAGGTTCCAGAGGGATCTCACTTAGCAAGCCTTATCCACTTTGAAGAACTCAGTTATGCCAGAGTCCCAGAAGCTACTTCAGGCTGATCCATCCACAGTGTTCAGTATCTCCAACCTGTCCATGTACCTAGTACGTAATGCAGCAGATGGATCAACGAAAGCAGCTGGAGCAGGCATCACCCCAAAGTGTCATGCTTGGCTGCATTTGTGTGATTTTGTAGATAACATTAAATTGTCCATCACTAATGCTCCTTCAAAGGTAGCACCTTATTTTTTACAACAATTGAAGAAAGAATGTAGAAGAGTGATCAGGGCAGCAAGATGCTCTGTGTGGTACGAGTGAAGTTTTAGACACCTCAATGCACCTTTTCAAAGAACCAAAAGGAGGCTCAGTCACTCTGATTTTGTAAGTCTCGCTGTCAATATAACTCCTCTTCTAACAGAGGTGGCTGTCATAGAGGAGGCCACTTAAATAGACACAGTCCAACAGGCCAAGGAGTTCTGTAGCACCAGAGAGGGGTTACAATGATTCTTTTCAGACAGGCAACATCAGAATCCCTGAAGGTTTGCCATGGATGGGCAATTTCATATGGTTTCTCCTGCTAGTCTTGTTGATATGGGCATCCTGAGACAGCATAGCATCTGCCTTATGTACACGGACAACCCTATACCACTACCATCTAGGAACACAATATGTGAGAGATGCAGTTACATTAAGAACCTGGAATCCTTGCTGTCTCAGTCACAAGCCAGTACATGTGGCACTGAGAAGGTTGTCTGCCTGAACACTACAAACACCACACGTCTAACACCACCCACACCTATACAACACACTCCTATATATGCAGGGGTTCTCAACAAAAACATATCTAAACAAAAGAGACCTCCAAAGCAAACACACACACGCTCATCACAACCCACAATACCAAGCATCACATATAGTACACACGCCTGTGTCTCACATCCTCTAAGGCCCAGCCACAAACCCAACATACTAGTCATAGGAGACTCTATCATGAGATGCACAGATGTGCTCCTCACCAGACTAGACAAGGAGAAAGTCAGGGTAAGTTGCTTGTCAGGTGCTAGAATCCAACATGTCATGCACGCACTCAAGTCTCTTAACAACAGGTGCTGTTATGACTCATAGTCCATGTTGGTGTGAATGACTTGAGACATACTTGTCTGAACTATATGAAGACATGATTGAGCTTGCTGCATATGTGTCCTGGCTAGTTATGTCCCTAGCCTTAAGCAGCATCCTACCATCACCCAGAATGATGCCTCAGTACAAACAGAAAAGGTTACTCATCCTACCATACTTTCAGACCCCAAATTGAGGGCTACAAAGCCAAAGGAGCAGGAGTGTCAATATTTATCAAAGACATACACAACTCCAGGCTGGTCAAATGGTACGATGCACAGGAGACACTCAAAGTGCAGTTAACTGTTGACAAAACACCTATTCAAATCATGTCTCACGACACCCACTCCACATATCTGGACTTTCTTGAATCCATCAAGATTCAACCATCTACCCTGATCCTGGGTGACTTTAACTACCCAACCATAGAATGCAAGACTTATTCTAGCCCAAACATGAATGCCTAGAGATTCCTCGACTTCATCAGTGCCAATGCATTGGATCAGTTGGTCGACACCCCTACGAGAGGTGAAAATATCCTGGACTTGGTACTAATCAACATGAGTAGCCACTGTAACACCCCTACAGTGTCATGCTCCTTTGTAAGATCTGTCCATAAAGTGATCAGTTACAAAGTCACCATCTCCCATGACAACTCCCCCCCCCCCAATCTGGGTAAAAAAAAACTTCCAAAGTTTACTACAATTTCCTGAGAGCAGGTATAAGCAGCTTCACAGCCATTGTCCCTTCAGTTGGAACTAACACTAACATCCAAGCCTACACCAAAAAACTATATGAGCACCTACATAGCTGTATGGACTCAGCAATACCTGACAGGACCAAATCATCTTCCTTAAGGAAGATTAAACCTGTCTGGTGGACAGTAGTAATAAACAAACTGTATAATAAAAGGAAAAAATTACTGTCCAGGACCAAGAAGGAGCAGATTCCAAGTTGGAAGCAATCTCTCCTTTGTCTGAACAAGCAAATAAGGTCACTGGTGAAATCCTCTAAGGCTAACTTCAAGTCCATATTGGCCACATCCACTAAGGACAATCACAAGGACTTCTTCACAATCTGCAATCTCAAAGGTAACACTCAAATCTGCTCTGAACTGATGGTCAAGAACATCACATACACAAATGCCATAGATATAGCCAACCTGCTGGACAGATTCAGTGAAAACTTCAACCCTTGCCCACCATCAGTAAACCAGGACATCCCCAGCACCTGCCCCCTCCCTCTCATCACCAGGAAGCAGGTCTTTAATGCCGTCTCAAAGGCAAAAAGTACAGTCTCCATGGGACTCAACACCCTTGGCTGTATCCTACATGAACTCAGGCATGAGCTCTAAGCCCCATTAGGCACCCTGTTTAACCAAAGCCTGAGTACTAGCTTCATCACAGCCAAATGGAGAACAGCCACTGTCATCCCTTTACACAAAGGTGGTGCGTCCACTGACCCAGGCAAATATAAGCCTATCACCCTAACTAGCCTGATCTGCAAGGCCATGGAATACATTATCATGGACCTTATAAACAAATACATTGGCAATCCCCAAATGCTTGATCCCACGCAGTTTGTTTTTGTCAAAGGAAGATCATGCCTGTTAAACTTGTTTGACTTCTTTGAAACAGTCACTAAAGCCATGGACGAGGGGAAGATGGTACAGTCGGCCTACCTTGACCTAGCCAAAGCCTTTGGCACTATTCCCCACTCAGGCATAATAGATAAACTTTCCCAGCTAGGCATCAGCCCATATGTAACCAGGTGGGTAGCTAACTGGCTCGCTTATAGAACCCACTCAGTCAAAAGCAGTCAAAATAGGGTAGTAGTAGATCCATAATGAGCGGTGTACCCCAAGGACCGGTCCTGGGGCCTCTACTGTTTGGGATATACTTTTCTGAGGTGCAATCCAAAACTAGTGGTGTAGGACAGACCAGGTTTGCAGATGACTGCAAGCTGGGTGCTGTCTTAAATTCCCCTAGTGATGTAAACATCCCCCAAGAGCACCTTACTCAGACTAATGACTGATGCCAGAATCATGGCTTCAGACTGAATGCCAAGAAATGCATCATTATCCCCTTTGCGAAAAACGGAGTCCCCACTAATTATCAAATTAATAACAACTAAGCACACAGTCAGTCGTGAGGGACTTGGGCACCCATATTGATAGCAACCTGACTTTTGAACACCATGTTGCCTCTGTTGTACGGAAGGCTTTCTGCATGACCCACCTCATAAGTAAGTGTATTTCATCTGAGAACAGGGAGGTCATAACATCTCTGTACTCCTCCCTTATCAGACCCATTATCGAGTGCAATGCCTCCTTCGGCATGTAACTTGCCAAGCACATGCAGCAGCTGGAGAGACCTCAGAGATTCCTGACCAGGAAAATCTAGGGTTCCAAACACCTATCCTATACAGATAGGTTAAAAGCCCTGTCCCTCTACTCTGTCTTGTACAGACTGCTCAGAGGTGACCTGTGTCTGGCATACAAGGCCATTTCAGACCCAGCCTTGATGAAGTTGCTGCATATCTGTAAGTCAAACTCCACTCATGCAACCCGTATACAAGGCTTCAACCTAGTCTGTGACATTAATAGAACTTGTTGGCAGGATAGATTTGGGTCCCATAGACTCCCCAATCTATGTAATAGATTCCCTGTCCATGTCAA
Organism: Protopterus annectens; assembly: GCF_019279795.1. NCBI lineage: Eukaryota > Metazoa > Chordata > Ceratodontiformes > Protopteridae > Protopterus > Protopterus annectens. The sequence continues at coordinate 1,807,477,542 of NC_056741.1, forward strand.
GCAGAGTACCTCTCTAGCCCTCTTTAAGAGGAACCTGGATGACTGGATGGAAAACAGAAAATACACCCTAAGGATCCCACCTATGTCCCTGATGGACAGGGAAAACAGGTGTTGACTTTGTGGGAATATAGGCAAAATTCTTGGCTAGGCTTATAAGGGGATCCGGGCCAATAGCCTAGTATCATCCTGTGAATCTATTAACTGCTTCACTCTGGAAGAAGTCAAGGGATGTGTATCCTTCTAGCCTTACTCATTGTTCATCATAACACTAGATGGATGAGTAAGACGGATAATATCCAGAGGTTATCAAATTCCATTTTTGGAGTGTCCCCATCCCTTCAATTCCCATTGCTCGATGTCCCACCAAATCAGTGGAAGGCCGCTATACCAGCAGTTCTATCTATCATACTAAAAAGAGCCTTCCAGGATTTCCCACCAGACCACCATGGATCAGATTTTACTTATGATTCTTTTTGGTTCCAAAGAATACAAAGAATCTTTGGCACATTCTCGACCCCAGTCTCCTAAATGATTACATTGAGAACACCCACTTTTAAATGGTCATGGTGCAGTCTATTCTTCTGTGTCTTCAGAGGAATGAGTGAATGTGGTCTATGGAGCCAGTCATTTTTAGTTTAGGGTCCTGCCATTTAGTTTCAACACAGCCCCATGGGTGTTCACAAAATGCCTGGTGGTGGTAGCAGCCTATCTAGGACTACAGAAATTCAGAATCTTCCCCATACTTGTATGACTGGCTCCATGCTGCTGTATCCAAGGAGTCTCTTCTTCAGGCAAAGGCCTACGTGATTTATATTTGTGCTTTCTTGGATATCACAGTAAATCTAACAAAGTCCTACCTTTACCCCACTCAGCATATAGTTTTTGTAGGTTGCCATTTGGACACAACCATAACTCTGATCTCTTTTCCACAAAGCAGAATCATATCATTATAGTGAGTAGTTCAGGCTGTCCTGGAAGCCCATCGTCTTCCAGCAAGGTTGGTCTTGAGAACCTTAGGATTAATGGCAGTATCAGTTCTTATGGTACAGTTTGCAAGTTACCACAATAATTCTACAATGGTTACTCCAGTCTCAGTAGTCTCAGAAGTACAATCCGCTGTCCCTTCCCATCAGAACAATTCTGTCATGCAGAATTCATGTAAAATGTTCACCTTTGGTAGCAGCAGACAGACCCTTTCAACCCCCCCCCCATAGCAACTGTAACCAAGGACACATCCTCAGTCGGGTGAGGGTTGGCTCACTACAAAGTGTCTGAATACATGAATCTTTCTGGTCTTTTAATGACTCAAACTTTATAGTAAATGAATGCAGTATGTTCTGCTTGGAACAGCAAGAATGGGCAGCCAGGTTCATAGGCACCATTGGCTGCCTGTATTGGAGCCAGGGCAGAGTATGTTGGGTAATTGCAATACCAACACTCATGTCATTCATGAACATAATTGGAAGTCTGTGTGTACATGGCACATGGGCCAGTTTGAGAAGTATATGGCACTTGTGCTATGTACGAATGCTATAAGGAGTGTTGCAGTTCAGAGCAGTGTAGTGGAGCATTGCCTGACTGTCTGCATAGTACAGCAATACAGCACAAAGGGTGTTGTGGAAAACACCTGCTGAGGGTGAGGTAGCACAGTGTAGTATCATGTGTACCCTCAATATTTCTGAACACAGATATGGTACAGTATGGCTACCTGTATGACTTAAAAGTCTATAGTGCCATGGTCACTTGGACAAGGAGAAGATATATCAAGGAGGTATACGACACAGTGGCATGTTTGCCTTGCAGTGGGACAGAGTGATGGGCCAAAAAACATACCATGATGGGATGGTGTAGGGCACACAGCAGTACAGTTTGTGCATCCAGCCACTGTCAGGTATTACAGGTCAGGGAGTACTCTGGGGAGGACCATACATAGGACTTACTCATGCATACACGTGCACACTCACACACTCTCCATTGGTGTGCATTTGTCTAATGTAGAAGCACATTACTCTGTAGGGATGAGGACACATGCTGTCACCCTTTGTCAGCAGATAAATCACTGTCAAAGATCTGTGAGGACCAAGTAAGAAAGATAACCAGGTTGGCTGCAGAGATCAGCCACACCATGTGTGGGAGTGTACCATGTATACAGAGATATGACAATGGTGCAGCAACAGTTTACACTAACCATTCCACTTTAATTAAAGAAGTGTATCCACCTTTGCCAGTGCTGCGTGCTGGCTTTGCATACTTGTAGCACGAATTTTGTGTAATGGAGCCATGTTAATTTGCACTGTTGTGGAATCTGATTCATAAAAGTGTTGGAACAACTCACATCATCATCATGTATGCATATGCATCACCCAAATTTGCATCCCATTATTGTAGTTACTGCTTTCTAGCAGTGTAATGGGTTGTAATATACAAAACCTTCTCTGAATGAAGAAGGTCATTCATCCCATCTCCTCCTGTGGCAGCACTCTATGCTTTGAGATGGATGCATACAATATTTGTTTCATAACTAGGCGATTTTGGATATACATAATGTCTTATATAATGCAGTATCCCAGTGCTTTGTATACCAATACCATGTAAAGGGATCAAGCCTACTATAATTGTGGAAATAAACTTGACTGCATGTTTTGTGTGTGTGTGTGTGTGTGTGTGTGTGTGTGTGTGTGTGTGTGTGTGTGTGTGTGTGTGTGTGTGTGTATATATATATATATATATATATGTATATATATATATATCTATATATATATATATGCATATCTCTCTCTCTCTCTCTCTATATATATATATATATATATATATATAGGTTCATAGGTAGGTACTAGGCTATCTGCCCGAAGGCATTTATAAGCCTAGCCGGAATGTGTTGGCTTTCGCCGCCCCCTTAGATTACTTCCCTGTGCCTCTGTCCAGAAGAGCCATTGAAGTGATCCCTGGGGTAAACTTTCTGTTTCCCATCCACTCGTCAAGGATTCTCTTGAAGAGGGTTAGCGAGGAGCTCTGCCTAATGTAGTTTGGAATCTTGTTCCAGAGCATGGGAAGTCTCTGGGACAGGAATCTATCCCTCCAGCACATCCTATTTATTGTTGTGGTGAGGTTTAGATCCTTGGAGCGTGTGGCTTGAAGGGATATGGTTTTCTTTAGGTGGAGCATGTCCATCAGTTCTGGGTTGGACATGGCCTTGTATGTCAGGCAGAGATCACCTCTGAGTAGGTGGTATGCAACCGAGTACAGCTGGAGTTTCTTCATTCGAGCTGCATAGGGCATCTGCTTGAGGCCAATGATCCTCTTGGTGCGGTACTTCTGTGGGCTTTCCAGTTGTTGCAGGTGTCTTTTAAGGTACATCCCAAATGGGGCATTGTACTCTATGATGGGTCTGATGAGTGATGCGTAGAAGGGCCCAATGACCTCTTTCAATCTGGATGCAAACCCTTTTGTGATTAGGTGGGCCACATAGAAGGATTTTCTAACCACTTTGGCAATGTGATTATCAAAGGAGAGGTTACTATCTACTTGGGTCTCCAGATCCCTAATTATGTTTTCCATATTTAGGGGGCTATGACCTATGTGGTAGTTTGTGGGTACTTTGTTTTTTCCAAAGGGGATGACTATGCACTTTTTGGCATTTAGCTTGAGGCCATGGTTTTGACACCAGGTATCCATCTCAGTGAGACCCTTTTGGAGGATGTCTGTGTCAGTCGGAGAGTCAATTATAGCCCCTAGTTTGCAGTCGTCTGTGAACTTAGTCAGGCATAGTCTTCCTATGCTTGCCTGTACCTCTGAAAAGTATATGCCAAACAGGAGGGGTCCTAGGACTGAGCCCTGGGGAACGCTACTTTGTAACCGTTTTAGAGTCAGACCTAGCTCCCGGAACTCTTACCATGTGGGCTCTGTCCATGAGCCAGTTTGCAACCCATCTCCTGACGTAGGGGTTTATGTTCAGGCTGGTGAGCTTGTCTATAATACCTGGGGAATGGTGTGGAAGGCATTTGCGAGGTCTAGGTAGGCTCTGTGGACCACCTTTCCCTCATTTATAGCCTTGGCAACTGTCTCAAAGAAGTCCACCAGGTTTAGGAGGCATGATCTGTCCTTAACAAAGCCGAACTGGGTAGGGTCCAGTGTTTGGAGGTTTCCAATGTCTCTGTTAATGAAATCCATGATGATGCGCTACATAGCTTTGCAGACCAAGCTAGTCAGGCTTATAGGGTGATAATTCCCAGGGTCCGTTGTGGCTCCACCTTTGTGGAGCAGAATAACCATTGCTGTGCACCACTCTGTGGGCACGTAGCCTGTGGAGAGGCTGAATTTAAACAGTGTGTTTAGGTGAGGGGTTAGTTCATCTTTGAGCTTGTGTAGGAAGGAGCCTGGGACACCATTGATGCTGTGTTTTTGGCTTTGGAGAGGGTTGTTTTAACCTGAATGTCTAGGATTTCAGGGGCACTACATTCTTCTGGTATAGTTATGGGCCCTTTTGGGGGTGAGAGAGGGGTGAAGTTTGCACTGAACCTGTCTGCCAGGATGTTGGCTATATTGGTTGGTTCAGTGTATTTTGTGCCATTCTGGACTAACTCTGAGCAGATCTGAGAATTGCCACTTAGATTCTTGACATAGCTAAAGAATGCCTTGTGGTTATCTTTGCAGTCCATGGCAATTTTTCTTTCAAAGCTAGCCTTGGACGATTTTATGAGAGAACGTAGTTTCTTGTTGATACTGATCAGGGATGTCTTCCCTTCTTGGGATTTTACTCTTTTCTGTACTAGTTTCCTCCTTCTGTTGTATAGCTTGTTTATGGCAGGGGTCCACCAGACTGGTTTCCTTTTCTTGGAGGAGTGAGTCTTGGTTTTTGTTTGGGATAGCATGATCCATGCATTCTTGTAGATGCCTGTAGAGTGCATTAGTAAAGGATTTTGCAGCTTGGACAGCATTATCCTTTAGCATGGGGGCTTTGAAACCTCCCATTTTGGTCTTAAGTAACGTGACGTTTGCTTTTGAAAAGTTTTTCACGGTGGTGTCTTTGACCGGGGGTGGTGGTGGAAAGTGGATATCCAGAGTGATTAGTTTATGGTCAGATCTAACCAGCATGGGGTTGACCTACAGTGTGGAACACCGGTCGCCCATGTTGGTGATGACCAGGTCCAACATGTTGTCACCTCTGGTGGGGGTGTTGACCAATTGATCCAGGGCATTTGAGTTTATAAATTTTAGGAAATGTTGGGCAAGGGAGTTTGTACTTGAGTAGTTCTCCCAGTTAATGTTTGGGTAATTGAAATCAGCCAATATTTTTTATTTTTTATTTTATTTATTTTACATTTGTTAACCGGGCTAGTCCAACTGGATACATGTCCATTTTCAGTGGAGGCCCGAGGAGAAAAGCTCCGCTAACTACTACTTAACAAGTTAAAAAAAAATATACAGAATTATGTCATAAAAAGAAAACATTTTCTTTAAATTTCTTCCAGGATGTATAGACACAAGAGTACAATATGAGACTTAGCAGGTAAATAAGATTAGATGTTTTACTTAGTTACAGTATTACTCCATTATACGTGAGAAGCAAAATTAGATTTATGTCTAATAATAAAGAGAGAGATAGGAATACTTAAGAAGTGGAAGTTGTGGTATACTAGAGTTAGGAGAAGAAGGAGAGGGAGGTCAGTAGAAAGGAAGGAGGGAAAAAGAAAGAAGTTAGCCAGGGTTATAGCAAGAGCATAGCCAGTGGTTGGTTAGGAAGATTTTGAGTTTGTTTTAAATAGTGGAACTGAGGTCAGGGATGTGATGTCTGATGGTAGTTGATTCCAAATTTTGCCAATTGAGTTGGAAAATGTGGAGTCACCTGCTATGTTATTTGATAGAGAAGTTTGAATCAGTATTTTGTTAGAGGAGCGAAGGTTCTTCAAATTGGTATAGGGTTTTATAAGGGTGGAGAGCATTGGCGTGTTTTCAAGGTGATGAAGGGCTTTGTGGGCAATTGTAAGTTGATAGTATTGTATTAGGTGGGGTAGTTCCAGCCAACCTAGTTTTGTGAGATTCAAGCAATGGTGAGTCCTATATGGAGAGGCTGTAGCAAATCTGGCAATGTTGTTGTATGATGTGGCTAGTTTATTGAGATTATACTTAGAAAGATTAGTGTATATGGGGGAAGCATATAATAGGGTAGAGATTAAGTGGGTTCTGGCTATGTTAGATCTGGCTTCAGGAGTTAAGCAGGATTTGATTCTGTAGAGAGAACCTAGTTTTCTGTTAGTTTTTATTGTTGAGTTAATATGAAAGTCAAATTTTAGTTGGTTGTCAATAGTAATACCCAAAAGTTTGGTTGTTTGGTCTGGAGTGATGAGGGTGCCATTATTGGATGTGAGTGTGAAATCCATTGAGGGAGACAGGTGTGTGGGTGGAAAGATGAGAAGTTTGGTTTTCTTGGGGTTAAGGAGGAGACAATGATTAGCAAACCATTGCTCTATGGTGGTGAAGGTTTTTGTGTGAGGGAGTGAAGTTCAGTCTGAGTTGAGGCAGAGCAAATGATGGTAGTGTCATCTGCATATTGAATACAGGTAGATAGAGGTGTAGATAGATGAAGGTCATTTATAAAAATGGAAAACAGAAGAGGACCTAAGATGGAGCCCTGAGGGACTCCTATAGAGGTGGGGAGAAGATCAGAGAGATGGTTGTCCCAGAGAACTGCCTGTTTGCGATTTTCGAGATAGGATGTGAACCAGCTTAATGCAAGATTGTCCAGAGAGAGGATTTTAAACGATGTAAGAGGAGTTGGTGATTAACCATGTCAAAGGCTTTTGACAGGTCAACAAAGAATGCTGAAGATGGAGTATTATTGTTGCGATTTTTGTTTATAGAGTCTATGAAGGATAGTAAGGCTGTGGTAGTACTGTGGCATGGTCGAAAGCCATGTTGGCAGTTAGCTAGGAGATTGAAGTTTAGTAGGTGGTTAAGCAACTGTTTGTGGATGCATTTCTCCATTATTTTTGCAAGGGGGGATAGTAAAGCTATGGGGAAGTTAGAATACTCTGTAGAGTCACCTCCTTTAAAAGGGGATAATATGTGAGATTTTCCATACTGAGGGATAGTACTTTCTTTTAAGGTCCTATTAATCAATACAGAGATGGGGTAGGCTATAGCTTTTGCACTTAGTTGGAGGTATTCTGCTGGTAATTTGTCAGCTGAGGGGTTGTTGGTTTAAGTTTTTGAAGTAAGGACAATATGTAGGAGGTGGGTATAGGTTTAAGATGAAATGGGGGGGTGGAGCTAGGGGTTAGTATTTTGGAGGTATCAGGGTTTTGTTGGTTAGCTAGTTTTAATATAGCTGAAGTAAAGAAGGTATTAAAGGCATTAGCTGTTTGTAAAGGTGAGTCAGGGTTAGAGCCTAGTGGATTGGTGTGACAGCTTTGGCAGGGGATAGCAGTGTGTTAATAGCGGACCAAAATTTATGTGGTTGGTGAAGGGAAGATTGTTGTAGTTGAGTATAGAAGTTTCTTTTATCTTTTAGGATGGCTTGTTTTGTCGTATTTCTTTTTTGTTTAAAATTGAGATGATCAGTTATGTTTTTAGTGGTTCGCCATTTAGTCCAGGCTTTATTTCTATAAAGTATTAGTTGTCTGGTTGTGTTTGAGAGCCATTTGGCTGTCTTAGCTTTCATTAAGTATTGAACGCAAGGGGGCATGGTGTTCAAGGATGTTGAGAAAAGTATTATTGAAATGGTTTACAGCATCATCTATAGGGAGAGCTTTAAGAGGTGACCAGTTAACTTGCATAAGTTCATTCTGAAACAGATTGGGGTCAAAATGTTTTTTACTACGGGAGAATCGAACTTGGGTTGGGATAGAAAAACTAGTTTTATGCCTGTTAATATAGGTTAGGGAGTGATCGCTGAGGTCATCTGGGAGGGTTCCTGTTGTATATTTTCCTGGGGACTATTTGTTAAGATCCAGTCAAGTATGGTTTCTTTATTATTACATTTGTTTGTTCTTGTTGGGGAGGTTATGTTTTGTGTGAAGCCATGGAGGTTAATAAGGTTAGATGGATTAGCATGATTACATAAGTTCCAGTCAATATTAAAGTCTCCTAGGAGTATAGTTTCCTGTAGGAGGTTAAGTGAAAGCCAGTTTAGTAGGTCTTCTAATATGGGAAGACTTTTGCCAGGGGGAATATAGGTACAGATAATATTAATAGTTTTGTGAGGGTTGAGTTGAAGTTTTGAAATAATAATTTCAACATTAGTGTCAGTTGGGAGGGTATGATTTGTTTTACTTATTTGCAATCCGGCTTTATAAAATATAGCTACGCCACCACCTTTTTTGTTTAGGCGGTCTTGTCTGATGATATTGTAGCCAGGGGGGACTATTTCATTATCTTTTATTGAAGGTTTGAGCCATGTTTCAGTTAGACAGAGAATGTCAAACTGTTGGACATCTAGAAGAGCATGGATTAGTGGAATTTTATTACAAATGCTACGTATATTTAGATGGGCAATAGAGAGTGATTTTGGGGGTTTGATTGTTACTGTTGGCTTTGTATTAACTGGTTGTGCGTTAGTTAATAGTGAGGATGGGACAGGGCCAGGGTTGGGGTGTATGTCTCCATCTATCAATGAGCAAATTAATAAAAGGTTATAAAATTGAGGGGGTTTGCAGTAGTAAATATCATGTTTTTTATGGTTATGAATAAAGTATTTAGTGTGAGAGAGACGGTGATATTTAGGTTGGAGATATGAGGTTTTGTAGATGGCACTGAGATAGTTTGTGGATGTAGTAGGGGGAGTAGATATTGTGTAATTACGTGGGATGGTAAGAGATGAGGGTAAGGGATGTTCATAGGAGGTTGAGAGATAGGTAGAGGTGAGAGTAGTTAGAAGAGTTAGTAGTAGTAGAGGGTAGTAATGGTTAGGCATGTTAATTAGATTTGGAGTGAGTGGCTTGATAAGAAATGGTTTAAAGAGTAAAGAGGAAGGGGGGGGAGGAAAGTATTATGGATGGGGCAGGGACAGGATCTAGAGGGGGGAGGAGAGTATTATGGATAGGGTGGGGACAGGAAGTGGTTGTGACTGGTTCTGGAGAAGGGAGGGGTGTGTCTATGTGGGGATAAATGTAGAGGTTGCAGGGGTGGGTGGGATTTGGGGGCAGGGAGGGGAGCGGAGTGAGCCCGAATGGCGAACGGAGCGGGAAGAGACAACAGAGTTGTAGATGTACAGAGAAGACAACCAGTAAGGTGGAGACACAAGCAGGTAACCTTGTAGCAGGTATTTAGAATGTAATGAATGTAAGGTGAGGTGAAGTTTGAAGCAGAAAAGTAAAATAGAAGAGAGATATGGCAGGGGCCAGAGAGAAAGAAAAGAGCAGTTAAGAGCTAGGAGATCCAGGTACAAGACAAAGGTACTGAAGAGTAAAGAAGTAAGCAATTAGGCAGTAAACCAGGTCATAGAAGGATGCCACCTAGTGGAAGGCAGGTGTAAATTAGGGTTTTGCAGGTAAGAAAGGGGTAAATGGGGAAAAATAGTAAGGGAAAAGAAGTGTCAGGGGAAAAAGATAGGATGTTTACACTGGTGACTATGGGGGTATAATAGATAAAGGTCTGGAGAAGTATAGGGTTAAGAACTAGGGCTGTTGGCTGCTGGCAGTCCTGGGCAGGTAGCTAGAGTAAGATACTCAGGTCAGAGGATTTGTATTTAAACATGTATAAATAACATACTTTAACAGTCTCTTTTGTATGAAACCACTGAAGATAACAGGGTTGGGGCTTAGTTGACACAAATGCTGGTCTTCCAAGAGGGCAGAGTCACTTGTGTAGGTGATTGCAGGGTCCAGGTAGTCAACTAGTAGAAATAGCAGGGAGAGAGAGGAAGATAGAAGGCAAAAATGGAGAAAAATATTAGAGTGCAATTATAAATTTCTAACAGCTTTATAACAACCAGGTGAGCATTAAACACATTTGTACTTATAGTAACATTCTCATCTAGAAAAGCAGATACTAAATATACATATTAAATTATAAGAACACCAGTGTGAAAGGTTATTGCAGTCAAAATGCCATTTAAAGGATATGATAGTTAGAAACAGATAATACACTACTGTAGAATTAAGACCATAGTAATTTAGCTTGCACTAGAAAAATAGAAACTAACTAAATTCTAAATTATAACAACTACAGTAAGCCAGGATATTGATATCAAAATAACATTGATAAAATACGATATATAATACGCTACTACAGAAATACAGACTAAAATAAAAGGTTTCAATGGGTGGACAGATGGTGAGGGGTTGCTTAAGTGAAATCGTTCCACAGTCAAAGTTATTTACATGCCAGTGGAAGCAGTCGCTTGAAAGAAACTTGGCTAATGTTAAGAGGTAGCAAACGTTTCATAGTTACAGGCTAGAAAATGCGACTATGTCTTCATAACTCTTGGAACAAAATAGTTTAAATTTAACAAGAATTACTATGTGTCGCACCACACTTGTATCGATCCGATCAAGGTTGATACATGACAAGCACAAAGCTGTTGCGTTATGCGCTGATATCAGATAAGGTTTTTAAATTATTTAAAACTCTATCTTGGGAATTTAGAATAACATAAGGTGTTCAATAGTGAGGTTTCTGAGCTTAATAGCAAGCAAAGGCGCTATGATTCAGAGACGCCATGTGAGAAATAGCGCTGCTCAGTCAAGCTTACATTCATGTATTGTGATACCAGGTACCCACAATTACATTCCCGACAAAAAACAAGTCAATTGGGGTAGAAAACAGTAGCTAAAAACAAGGCGCTAAAGAGGGATAGCGCTAAGAACTGGCCAGGTATACGGTAACACACTGTAATCCTCATTCAATGTTATCACTTATAGACTGGTGCTAATAAGCTCTGAAGGGACAGTTGTTATGGTGAGCCAATATTTAATATGGGAGTAGTACTAGGAAATGCCCAACCAGTTGGTCTGCACTATAATCTCTCTAGCATGCATTCATTTTAGAGAGTAAGAAGGACGTCTCCTAAGCCAAACTGATTTAATCTATTGCGCAGCAAATAAGCCTTCCCTCAGTACAAGTAAAAATCACTCTTCATAAACGACCACAAAATACAGCATGAAGACCATCAGTGAGTAGTCACAAGCAGTAACGTAACAATTCCACAAGGCAACTATAACAATTTAACAGTGCTAGATAGGGACAAATAGTTAGAAAAGTCTTAACCATTGAAACGCCCGAATTTAGGCATACGTACACAGCATGTAAAAAGAGCTACGCTATTACACTACTCATGGATGCGTGGAATAAAAACCACACGTTTTCATTAAAAGTTAAATACAGAAGTAAATCATAGCACACTGAGTTAACACTGTATATTAATCAGATCAGACAATATTAGTAGAAGTAGCGAATGTAAACTTGTCCCAAGTCAAAACAAAATACAAAAAGTTGTTGTTGTCTTTCGGCTTTTCCCGGTTAGGGGTCGCCACAGCGGAACTCCGGTCGGCTAATGATTGGCAGTAGATTTTCACGAACGCCAAGGTGCCAGCTCAACGTTCAACCTTCAACGAAGGCACGCCCATCTACGCATGTCTTTCGAACGCCCACCCAACCGCGGGGAGGACATGCAGACTCCACACAGAAGGCACTCCCCGCACTCCAGCAGAGAATCGAACGGAAGAACCTCTTGCTGTTAGGCAACAACGCTACCGCTGCACCACCGCAGTATACTGTAGCATCCTTCATTAGGCTTGTAAGCATGTACGAGAATGTTTCACTGGAGCCATCCATGTTCTTGTGTGAAGTGCACCATTGTTTCCTTTGAGCCAGCAGGAACACCTACCCAGTATCTCTAATGTACAAGTGTGTAGTCTAAAGTCCCATTAATTCTTTGAACAGCCATCTCCCCAAGTTAACTCCTTCTCCAGCAGGCTTACACATCAGGGTGTTTAGTAGGATCTTTATGTTTCCCAGTGTTTCCAGGAATGCAGAGTGGGGGTCCTGGGACATGGTGGGTGATCTGTAGCAAGCTATAATTTGAATAACAGTTTTGCCTGTTGTTAGTTGCACGTGGATGATCTCTGAAGCATTGTGCTGTGCCACTAACCTGGAGTTGTGGGTATCCTTGATGAATATGGATACTCCCCCGCCTTTTGTATTTCAGTCCGGGTTTTGTAGCCGAAATGTATGATATGAGTTGTAGCATGGTAGTGCTGGAGTGCTCTCTGGAGCCTTAAACCAGGTTTCTGTTACTGCACATATATCGATTTTCTCCATACTGAGGAGTGCCTCGAGTGCGCCCATTTTGAGGTTTAAACTTCTGGCATTGAGTAGCATTACCATTACCCTCAGTTTTTTGTTACTAGTGCTATTTATGGCAGTGGGTTTGTCTTTTTTGCCTTGCCTAAAAAAGGCACTATGGGGGTGGCAAGAGCCTTGGCCAGTATTCAAAAGCCTAAGGGTGACAGGTGCAAGCCATCTCTAGCGAAGCAGCTTGGCTTGTCGAGCATGTCATCCCAGGCTGACAGACACGGGATCCCCTTTGAATGACACCAGAAGCTTAACCAGTTGTTGAAATTGATAATCTTTTCTCTATACCATGGTATCATTCTTGGTGAGGGCAGGATGCTACTCAGGATCAGGGTCATATCAGTCTGGGCTACGTGATCAGAGAGCTCTTCCATGTCTTTTTTCATGTAGTCCAGGGAGGTACGGCACAGGACATTCACACCAACATGGACAATGACAGAGTCATATTTGTACTTGTTCTGGAGTGACCTGAGTGCTTGTGTTATGTGGCGGATCCTGGCACCTGACAGGCAGCTAACAGTAACCTTCTCCTTGGTCAGCCTAGTGAGTGGGACGTCAGTGTGCCTGACTATAGAGTCACCTATTACTAGTGTGTTTGGTATGCTATTTTGCCTTAAGGGCTGTGATTGTGTGGCACACTGGTTTTGTGAAGTATGTGTTTCATGGTTTGTGTTGGGGGGGGTGGAGGTTGCTTGGATGTCTGCTTTGGAGGTCTCTGTTGCTTTTGCAGATTTTTATTTAGAGTCTCCGAGTATGTTTTTGTGTATTTATGTGTGTTTTTTGCCGGTGCTGGTTTCATAGGTCTGTGTGAGATTGGTTGTGTGATGCAAGTAATTCCCTTCTCCTCTTGACTGCCTGGTCTAGTCATGGGTTGAGAGAGCTTAGCCTCCACTTTGGCTGTATAATTGCATCTCTCGCATGTATTAGTGTTTGGTGGAAGGAGGAGTGGGTTGTCTGTGCACATGTGGCAATTGTAACATTGCCTCAAAATGCCCAGATTCACCAGTTGGACCGGAGAGTACACCTGAAACTGCCCTTTGACATGCCTGGATAGGTACAGTGAATTGTTTTACTGATTGCCTGGTAAGGTCGAATAGAGAGCCTTGTCCTTCTCTACAGTATAGGGGGGGGGGTCTAGTGCTAAGGTTTATTAGTGCTTGCTATGAGATTTCAGCAAGTGCCGGGATGAGAAGTGAATGGTTTGAGTGCTTAAGTTAAAGTTTGTCTAGTTCCAAGGGAAAAACTATAGAGTAGACTTTCTGGAGCCTGGAAAAGTTATACCCTGGCTAACTGGTGCTGCCCAGCTCGCAAAACCGCACAAATGCGGGTTTTATAGCAGGGAAATGAAAGAGATAGAAATTAGCCCAAAATGGCCAATAAACTACTAATTTCTAGGCTGAAGCCACTCCTCCAGGGACAGATAGGCTGCTCAAAGCTCCCTCTCTCACAGTGAACAGAGAAACTTCCTTCTATCCAAGTAAGGTATGGGCAAACACAGAAACTTGTAACACAGCCCTGAATTCAGCACTAACCTGAAAACTGGACTATACTAGCTTAGAAAGGCGGGGAAACAAGTATTTTATTTATATATATATATATATATATATATATATATATATATATATATATATATATATATACATATAGTTATATTTATTTTTTTTCTCTTCTTATTAAGAAGAGTCTAAAGAGAAATATACAGATTAAATAGTACTCAATTTATAAGCTGTTATGTGCTGAAGAACCTCTGGATTTTTCCTTCATTAATCCAAACCAAAGGGTGAAAAGGTCACACAGAGTAACCATTAAGTAAAAACTACAAGAAAAACCCCGCCAAGCTAGAAGTTTTACTGTGTAATACCTTAAACCTGAAGTAGTGGAGTCCTCAGGAGGTTGGTTCGGTCTTGTAGTTTCTACTGCTTAATGTCTGTTTTCGGTTTTGCATTTGATATTTTCTACAGAAAATTGATTTTTCCCCATTTACTAAACAGCTAATAGAGGGTTTTGAACACTACTCGTTTTGAATACAGTGTTATACTGAAAGCCTTTCTTTCTCCCAAATCCATGTTGTGTTTTTTGTTTAAAGTTATATGCATTTGTTTATCAAGAAATGGTGAGAACATTTGTGTGTGTGTGTGTGTGTGTGTCTATGTTTATATACATATATATGTATACACACACACACACACATACACACTTTATATATATATATATATATATATATATATATATATATATATATATATATATATATATGTATGGGTCCACTTTCTATTTTCGAAAGGCCAAAATCTCAACTTTCAAAATAACAATCACAGAAAGTCGAAATTTTGGAGTCTCGAAATTAAAAAGTGAACAAAAAAAAAAAAACATGGTAAAATGAAACAATCCGACAAAGGCTGCAGTCTCCAGGTCAAAAAACTTTACTAGTGCACATAACACAAGCGCTTTCACTGGTTTGCTTCATCAGGTGTAATAAAGACACTACAAGCACACACCTTAAATACATCTCCTTGTCACATGTTAAAATCAATTAGCATTCATTTCAAAAATACTTAAAAGATAAAACATACAAACTATAAAAGACATATATTGCAAGTATACAAGCAAAAACAAATTAAAATCATAGACATATATTAAAACTTTTAATACATATTTACTCATATAATATAATATTTCATCTCCTAATGGGTCTGGACTTTAACTTAGGTCTGAGGGGGATGCATTCATTTAACCCATTCCCTGCATCACCCCTCATCCTAACTATCAATGTGGATTCAAGTTCCTCTGTTCCCTGGCGTACATCCCCTGCCTAACATTCTCAAATACCCTACCTATAGCTAAAAATGTAAAAGTATGTGTTGCATCTGTATTTAAAATGTGCTTTGCAAGGGCATTAGTTTTACTTCTCTTATTAATGTGATAAACATGCTCCCTTATGCGTTCCTTAAAGAAATCTATCAGTTTTACCACTGTAAAACTTTCCACGTGATGTGCAATGAGCGAGATATACTATATGTTCTGTTTCACAGTTTGCTGAAACATTAAAAGTGTAAGTTTTGCATTGATCAGGATGTAAGAAAACGCTGCTAGTGTCTAAATAATGACAGTAGTTACACTTCCCACAAGGCCGTGTACCGCTCAGGTCACTATCATTAATTTCATTTCGTGGATAGCGTAGCCTCCTTCTTATAGAGCTACTATTCCTACACATAAACGCTGGTGTAGCATCTATAAAATGCATTAATTCAGGATCAGTAGTCAATATACTCCAGCGCTTCCTGATAATGTCAGTATAATTTTGTTCATCCCTACTATAATGTAGAGGGATTACGAAATCAGATTTAGAGATAGATTTTTTAGACACCACAGTGATTAAGGGTAATACAGGGCAAGTATATACCAGGCTACATAGGAAGGACTGCTATGTTAACCACTTATTACATAGAGAGAGTTCACATCCCCCTCATATTTTTAAGAATGTTGTTCATAATCAGATTTATAGAGCCTCTAGATTAAATGCTAGGGAGAAAGATTTCACAGATCAGGTGAACCAGGCAGTAAAGCTAAGATAGAGAGGTTATGAAGATCAGATGATCACCTCTAATGTGCAGGAAGTGGTGAGCAAAATGGATACTATTGCAAAACCCTTTTACTGTGTAGTAGATGGGGTAATGGATAAAGTAGTGACTAAGCTTAAGGATCCTCTACGTTATACTAGGGATGTACAAAAGCGCTGGAGTATATTGACTACTGATCCTGAATTAATGCATTTTATAGATGCTACACCAATGTTTATGTATAGGAATAGTAAGTCTATAAGAAGGAGGCTATGCTATCGACGAAATGAAATTAATGATAGTGACCTGAGTGGTACACGGCCTTGTGGGAAGTGTATTTAGACACTAGCAGTGTTTTCCTATGTCCTGATCAATGCAAAACTTACAGTTTTAATGTTTCAGCAAACTGTGAAACAGAACATATAGTATATCTCGCTCATTGCACATCATGTGGAAAGTTTTATATTGGTAAAACTGATAGATTTCTTAAGGAACGTATAAGGGAGCATGTTTATCACATTATTAAGAGAAGTAAAACTAATGCCCTTGCGAAGCACATTTTAAATACAGATGCAACACATACTTTTACATTTTTAGCTATAGGCAGGGCATATGAGAATGTTAGGGAGGGGAATGTATGCCAGAGAACAGAGGAACTTGAATCCACATGGATAGTTAGGATGAGGGGTGATGCAGGGAATGGGTTAAATGAATACATCCCTTCTCAGATCTAAGTTAAAGTCCAGGCCCATTAGGAGATGAAATATTATATTATATGAGTAAATATGTATTAAAAGTTTTAATATATGTCTATGATTTTAATTTGTTTTTGCTTGTATGCTTGCTATATATGTCTTTCTAGATTGTACGTTTTATCTTTAAGGATTTTTGAAATGAATGCTAATTGATTTTAACATGTGACAAGGAGGTGTATTTAAGGTGTGTTTTTGTAGTGTCTTTATTACACCTGATGAAGCAAACCAGTGAAAGTGCTTGTGTTATGTGCACTAGTAAAGTTTTTTGACCTGGAGACTGCAGCCTTTGTCATGTCGTTGTTTAATTTTACCAAGTATTTCGATATTTTGGACACGCTGATCGAGTTTTTAGTGGTTTTGTTTTTATAAAAAAAAAAACAGCTAAAATAATGTTTTTGCAGGGGGGCAAGCCACCCTGCACCCCCCTACTTAAATATACCAACTCTGAGATCATGCTACAGTGAAGAGAAAGGTAATGCTCCTGCTCCTTACCGTTCTCTTCACTGTAGCTCAATCTTGGAGTTGGTATCTTAAAGTAGGGGGAGTGTGGGGGGCGCAGGGAGGCTTGCCCCCCTCCAAAAACATTATTTTAGTTGGGTTTTTTTTGGTTCACTTTTCACTTTTGTGATTCCAAAATCTCGATATTTTGAGTTCGGTATCTGAAAACTCGAGATTTTGGTCTTTCAAAATTAAAAAGTGGACCAGTATGTATATATAAATATATATATATATATATATATATATATATATATATATATATATATATATATATATGTATGTGTGTGTGTGTGTGTGTGTATATAATATATATATATATATATATATATATATATGTGTGTGTATATATATATGTATATATATATATATGTTACCTTTACATTATCGAAAGTTCAAATGTTCGACAGTCATATGGCCGAAACCATATCATCGAACCTTCAAATGTTTGACAATGTAAATGTAACAAAAAAAAAAAATTAAGCAAAATAAAAGGTGTATAGCAGGGGGTCACGCCACCCTGCACCCCCTACACTCCTTACTTAAATATTCCAACTCCGAGATTGCATTCCATTGCAGTAACGGGAAATATTCCGATTCAGCGCTGTATGTAGATGTCTATTCAGTCATTTGCCATAACCACAATTTAGTGTGATCTCAGAGTTGGTATATTTCGGTAATGGGGGTGTGGGGGGTGCAGGGGGCTTACTATAGACACTGTTGTTTTATTTTGTTTCTTCTGTGTTATCTTACCTTTACATTGTTGAATATTCAAATGTTCGATGATATGGTCTCAACCATATCATTGTCGAACATTTGAACGTTCGATAATATAAGGGTAACCCATATATATATATATATATATATATATATATATAGATATATATATATATATATATACACACACACACACACACATAGATATATATATATATATATATATATATATATATATATATATGTGCACTTAAAAATCTTGAAAGCTTAGAATCCTGAATCTCAAAATCCTGAACTCAAAAGCTCAAAATCCTGAAAACTCATAATACTGAAAAACATACAGGACACCAACACTGACTGTATTGCAGCAGAAATACATACAGAAATGTTTTACTCATCTGCAATTATAAGCAGGGGGGCAAGCTCCCCTGCACCCACTGCTACTTAAATATATCAACTATGAGATCACACTTCACAGAAGAAAATGTCAAACATACCATTACATGTTTCATGACTGCCTGTTGCAACCTTAGTCTTGTTCCCTTTTAATGTACTATACTACAACATAACTCATCTTAATGTAGTGAGGTGCAATCTCAGAGTTGATATATTTAAGTAGCAGGGGGTGTGAGGGGCACAGGGGGGTGTGACCCCCTACTTATAGTTGGTTTAGACTGATATGGGTTGTCTTTTCTTTGTTTCTGTATGTATTTCTGCTGCGATAAAGTCAGTGTTGGTGTCCTGTATGTTTTTCAGTATTATGAGTTTTCAGTATTTTGAGCTTTCGAGATTCTGAGTTCTGAGTTCAGGATTTTGAGCTTTCAAGATTTTGAAGTGATATATATATATATATATATATATATATATATATATATATATATATATATATATATATATATATATATATATATATATATATAGTTTACTATCATAATGTTGAAGTAACGTTTGGCGAACACAGTAATGTTGAAATACGGTCGGACGATTTCCGTGTTGTCGAATGGTTGGCGAGACAGTTGTATCAGCGAATGCCACTGTACATTCACTGATATGAACCTTGATGTTAGGAGTACAAATCGGGGTACAGTACGGACTGGAAAATCCATCCCTTTCTTCACTGTAGTGTGATCTCGGAGCTGGAATATTTATTTAGCAAGGTGTGCAGGGGGTGGCTTGCCCACCTGCAAAACACTGAATTTGCTGGGAAGGGGCTAGACTTACCTTAGCTCCTATGCAGACATCACGTTCACTATTCAATCTAAATGTTGAATCTGCTGATTTCCCATCTTCACTGTACAGTGATCCCCATTCAAAACCTTTGAATTTTCAAAAACTCATATATATATATATATATATATATATATATATATAGCGGCCATGGTGGTGCAGTGGTTAGTGTTGCCTCCTCACAGCAAGAGGTTCTCCGGTTCGATCCTCGGCTGGGGTGCCTTCTGTGCGGAGTCTGCATGTCCTCTCTATGGTCGTGTGGGTTTCCTCCAGGTGCTCCGGTTTCCTCCCACATCCCAAAGACATGCTGTAGGTGGATTGAACACTGTAAATTGGCCCTCGGTGTGTGTATGTGTGTGCGTGTGCCTTCTGTGGAAGGTTGGTCGCCGGGCTGGCAACTCGACACTGTAAAACTCCACTGCCAATCATGAGCGGACAGGTGATCCTCTGTGGCGACCCCTAACCGGGAAAAGCCGAAAGAAAAAGAAGAAGCCATATATAGATATAGATATATATATATATATATATATATATATATATATATATATATATATATATGTATGTATAAAAGATTACACTGGCAGATTCAGCTGAAGTGGCCAACCAAAAACTGCTTTCTCCATTTGCTGAATATGCTGAAAGTCATAGAGTGAAGTGACTGGCTTGGTTTTCCTAAGGCACAAAGTAGTGTTACTTTGTTTGTCTTACAGTGACTTGAGATAATCCAATTAAATGACCAGAATTGTTTAAGTGTATCCATCTACAAAGATGGTAAAATAGTGTCACATAAAAAAATAAATAAATAAAAATAAAAGAAGATAAAAAAAATGTTGTCTCCTGTTGACCATTAGCAAAACAGCTTTTTAATGCAGATATTACTTTGAAGTACTTGTCATTTATGTGTTTTTCTTGATATTATGTCCTACAAAAATAATAATGACACAGAAAGATTGTTTATGCCTTTTTTGGGAGTTGTCAAGAAAGTAAAAAATTATATACAAGTGCAAAACAGTATTTAGTTTCTATAGATATTTTTTTTGTGTGTAGCAACTTTAACAGTCATACCATATGGTTTTCATGTTTTGTTTTAAATATAATGAGTTTTGCTTAAAAATTCACAAATGTCTTATAGGTCTTTCTTTGGCAGTTTACAAGTATTTAAAAGGTATGTATGAGTGAAATACTGCTTAGTTTGTACATATATTTGTGTTGAGAAGCATTATTACAGCACAGCTTGTTTTCTGCATTGAATGTCTTTGTGGTGCTGCTTTTAGTTTTCCTTTTGTCATGTTTGATTGCTTTGTCTGAAGTGAGACTGTTCTTAAGTTTGAAGTAAAAGATTGAATTGCTGCTTATCTGTTATTAGGCAATTAGAAAGAATATTCAATTCAAAAGCCTTTAGACTGCTAAGTTATTCATTGTACTTCTGGGCTCATACCTGTCAACCTCTTAACCTCTTAGAGCAAGAAATCTAGACAAAGCCATAAATAAAAGTGAGACAATGGCCCAAAAATAGGGACAATTTTTAAATATTGCTCTTACAAACTTAGAAAGTTGATAGAATAACAGGTTTTGTATTAGCATGAATTTTCTGAAGGGTACGAAGTGTGAAACTCAAATGTCTGACATTGTTTTCTAACTTCAGTCTTTAATGATTTCCTACTAATTTGCCAGAAAAAAACACAATTTTATGAAAAATGGACCAAAAATATGATTCAAAAATCTGTGATCTGTATCATCTCCCCCAGCTTTCCTATTCTGAATGTCACTTTCACATTTCTGATATGATTGTATGCACCACTGTCTCTTTTGGTCTTTATGAAGAAGATCTCTAGTTTCTGTTGGCACTGGTCATACATCTTCGACAAGTTTTTCTTGACTTTTCCCTGGACATGTCCCAACAGCTTCATGTCTTTTTCCGTATATGAGATCTTTATCTGTGCCCAGCAGTCAAGTTACAGGCTGACAATGGTCATAAAGAGTGGGGACATTACCCATTTGCTTCTGGAGTCTAGCCCCTGAGGAGATAACCTAGTATTCTGTTTGGTGCTAATATTGTCATCTCACTTTGATCCTAATGTTCCAGTCCAGATGAGATCAACACTCCTAGATCCTTTTATTTCTCTGTTGCCATTATTTCCACTCTTCACAAGTGAGACTTCACAGCTGAGATTGAAACAAGCACTTTCACCTACCATTGTTCTGCCCATTTGATTAACATTTACAAGTTTTTCCTTAGACTTTCTTTTTTCTTCAGCTGCTGCATTTATGTTGCTTTCATCTGGAAAGAGGCTACTGATCTCTGTTTCCATAGATATGTTCACCAAGTCTTAGTAACCAGTAAATCTTTAATCGTCATTTATTTAAGCACTTTTGTTCCAGTGGAACCTCATTAGAACTGATACAGACATCATATCCTGTCTTTAAATATCCTAAAGATTCAAAATCATTTACAATAGCAGCATCCTTAATATTGCACAGTTAATATATTTAATTAAAACACCATTTAGCAATATTTTTCATAAAATTGTGGTACATCAACCAAAAATGAATGCTTAGAAAACTTGGATGTCACAATAACTAAAAACAAGTTTGATGAAAGATACAAATCTGACATTTAGAGGAAACCAACATATTCTAATAGTTTTTTACACTATCAGAGTACTCACCCCAACTGGCAAAAGAGACGTCTGGTAAAAGGTCAAATGGTTGGATTTTTCAAATCTGTTTCTGATGATTTATTTATTTATTTGACATTTGTTAACCGGTTTAGTCAGACTGGGTAGAGACTTCTTTTCAGTGGAGAGACGACGAGAAAAGCTCCACAGCATAGCAAAAGATAGAAAACAACAGTAGATAACAATTATAAAATTGCCTAACAGGATTGTAAAAATAAAATTTGTAAAAGTACTAACATGAGAATAACAAGAATTTTTTTTTCTCGCAAGAGAGATGAGAAAGTAATAAGAAAAAAACAAAATGTGCTGTGCATAATACATTTTTGCTAAAGGTATGACAGATGGAAAGCTGCCTAAAGAAGGTATATATTAATGCAGGAGGAAAATATGATAATAACAGCAGTTGTAAGCCAACAAGGAAGATAGGTACACTGAGAGGTTGGATGAAAAATAGCTGCAGGAAGAAAAAAAAAATCACTGGTAGTAAGTAGGAGAAAAAGCAACCTACTTAGGAAGTAGGCAAAAGAATAGGATAGTAGTAGCAAATGGAGCAACAGTCTGCATTAGTATAGTCTAATTAAAATTTATAGATGTTGCAGTTAAGAGAGGGGGAGAAGTAGGCAGAATGTATAGCTAACAGGAAAATAATTTATGCTGGGTCATTGTAAGGGCATAACCATGACTTGTAGTGGGTATCTTTTAGTGCTATTTTGAAGGCGCTGAAAGTAGTGATAGATCTCACATGTAGTGGTAGTTTGTTCCAAGCGTTTGGGACAGAGTAGCTGTAGAGTAGTTTGCCAATATTTGTATTAGGCTTATAAACTTTCAATAGTTTCCGTTGAGAACTGCTGACAGCACATATGGGAGTATAAGGCTGGATGAGAGTGTAGACAGAGGCAGAAAGAAAGATCATGTAAGACTGAATGAGCTGTGAGAAGCTGGGGTAGTAGAATCTGGTGCTAAAATTCAAGCTATTGCAGTTTTCATTAGGGCTATACAGTGATGGGTACAATAGGGTAGAGTAGTAGCAAATCTAGCAGTTTTGTTATAGGTAAGTTATAGTTTAGTCAGGAGATTTGATTGAAGGTTTGCAAGTATGGGGGCTGCATAGAGTAATATGGGGAGTAGGAAGGCTCGGGTAAGGATGAGTCTGGAGGATTGAGTGAGATATTTTCTGTCTGTATAGGGGTCCGAGATTTTGATGAGTCTTTTTTATGCATTGCTGAGTATGGAGATCGAACTTTAGCTGGTCGTTGATAGTGATTCCAAGAAGCATATTGTGAGGTTCAGTGGAGATGGTAAGGTTGAGTTAGTTTTATGATGTTGGCGGGTAGTAGGGAGAAATAGGAGAACTTTAGTCTTCTTAGGATTCAGTACTAGCTGGTTAGAATTACGCTGTTTTCAAATGAGTGAAGGGACTATTGGATGACAGTATAAAAATGAGTAATGTCAGAACAGGAATTGATTGTGGAATCATCTGCATATTGAATAATGGTAGAGAGTTGACAGGAGGAGTAAACGTCATTAATAAAGATATTGCAAAGTAGGTGCCAAGGATGGAGCAATGGGGAACCCCAGTTTGGACAGGAAGGAAGGGAGAGAAATTAGATTGCCATTTTACAGCTTGGAATCTGTTACAGAGGTAGCTAGAGAACCAAGGTAGTGAAGAATTAGACAGGTGTAGAGAAGCTAGTTTGAAAAGTAGCAGTCTGTGGGAAAAAGAGTCAAAGGCTGTGGATAGATCGAGAAACAGGCAAGAAACTAGCTTAGTATTGTCACAGCATAGTGCAGTGGTGTTTATGAAGGATATAAGAGCAGCAGCAGTACTGCTTTTTGGGCAGAAGCCATGCTGAGAAAGAGGTAAGAAGATTTTCTTGGAGGAGGTAATCAAGGAGCTGTTTGTGGATACATTTTCCCAACATTTTACACATGGGTGATAGGATGACAGGTGGTTTGAAATTAGAAGGATCAGTTGCATTACCACCTTTATGAAGGGGTATGACATAGAATTTGTTCCAGGTATTTGGCACAGTGTTTTCCTGAATGGATTGATTAAGTAGTATGGAGATGGGGAAAGCAATAGAGTTAGCAGCTATTTTAAGGAATTGAGGAGGCAAGTTATCCATTGATGGAGAACAAGTTTTAAGTTTAGATAGAAGGGACTTTATATAGGTTATGGAGACAGACTTGAGTGAAAAGATGGTAGAGTGGGTTGAAATAGGGGGTGTAGGGTCACTAATGTTAGTATTTTTGGTCAGGCTGCGGGTGGAGTCATTTGAAGAATTTATTGAAAAAAGAAGCAGTGTCTCTGGGAAAGCTATTAGGACAGAGATTGAGGGGAGTTGGGCACCCAGGATGTAGTTCTGCAAAGAATTGGTTAAGTTGAAACAAATATTCATGGTTAGGGATTTCCCAGAGGACCTGCTTAATAACTGCAGTACGGAAATAAACAAATGATTTGTTAGTTTTCAGCCACTGTTGATGTTTCCAGACAAGGCAAGTGTACCTGCAGTTCATAAGCGGTTGGACGGAGATGCCTAAGTTTGTAGAGTGACCCCAGTGCAGGTATATTTATGATGATCCAAGCATTGTGGTGGACAATTATCCTCAAACCATTTTCACAAACATGAGGCAGTACTAAAGGAGTGGTTTATGTGGCTATTTGTTTGACATGTCAGGCCTTTTATATCAGGAAAAGTGAGTGGCCCCTTAAAATGAAAATATACCAGCATACTTGTGCTGTTAAAAAAACAAAACAATAGTAATGCATTAAGTACACAAGCAAGGGGCTGCAAAATTTATAATAAGTTCCTGTTCAATATTTTAGAGAAGGTCTGCAAAAATGAAAGGAGTGGTAACTGAAAAGCATACTGGGAATACAGGGAGTTTTTCTGGAAAATACTATTAGCAGTGACCCATTTTCCTGTTATTAACAACAGTGTGTCTATTAGTAGTGCTCTAGTGTAAGGGCTGACTGGAGTTAGGAACTGTTATAGAGTTAATGTGCTAACAACAGGATAATGGACACAGAAATCATCGATTCTGAATATATTTACAAGTTTTTGTTAGTTGTAAATATAGATGAATTATTTATATACACCTTAATACTAACAAAATGTTTTATTGACATGGATATTTGTAATTTTTTTTTTTTTACTTAAACAATTTTGGATATAGATAAAAGAGGTTTTTAAGCATTAATTTTTGGTTTATGTGCTGCAGTTTTATGAAAAATATTGCCAACTGGTGTTTTTAATTAAATGTATTAATTAACTGTGCAACATTAAGGATGCTGCTAATATAAATGGTTTTGAAACTTTAGGGCATTTAAAGACAGGATATGATATCTGTATCAGTTCTAATAAAGTTTTGGTGGAAAACAAGCGCTTAACTAACTGACAATTAAAGATTTACTGGTGACTAGGACTTGGTGAATCGTTTACATGGTTTTGTTATTCCATTGAGTGGAGGTGGTTTTATTGGTTGTTGTTTCTGTAGGTGCGAGCGAAACAAACAAAGTGAAGATTGTGATGTGGTACCTGTTGTTGTGTTGTTGTTACTGTGAACACCCAGAAGATTACATAACAGATTACCTGCTCTTGTGTTGATCTTTCCATGAACACACTAAAGATTGTGTGACATGGTACCTGTTGTGTTTGTGTGAACACACTGAAGACTGCATGACACAGGACCTACTCTTGTGTTGTAGTTGTAAACAATGCAGATTACATGATGCAGAACCTACTTTTGCTTTCCTGTTACTAAGAACACACTGAAGACTGAGTGATACAGGACCTGTTGTGTTACTTCAGCTATGAACATAGTGAAGATACTGTGACACAGAACCTAGTCTTGTGTTACTCCACTACCTATTTCTCTTGTTCTTGAAAGCATCCCTGTCAACATAACCATACATGTCCTACCCTCCAGCAGGGCTGCTAGACTCCAGTTCCTCATTCTTGGTCTTAATCTTATTTTTTGCATTTTTAGCAGCTGCCTTTTAAAGGTATTTGAAAAAGTCCATATAGTCCACATCTACTCAAAAAACACCTATTTCAGGCTAAGTCCCAATGTCTCAGGACAGGACATTTAAACCAGGCTATTACCACTTTTCACTACTTATCTGTCTCCTGTAAATAATCTTGTCAACATTGCCATATTCTTTCCTTCCCCCATCATCCCCTTTTTTTTCTTTTCCTAGGTTGTACAGTGAATGAAAACTAGTATTAACTCATGTAGGAAAATACTGATGTTCATCATTTGATCACTGCTGCAGTAGCCTTAGCTTGCTTAGGCAGCTTTCAAAGCTTAAGGGCAACTTCCACACACCAAAACCATTATCAGAGCTGAAATAAACTAATGGTTTGGGAGCTAAGCCCTTCAGAGCTTCCCTGCCACCAAAGAACACTCCTTGTGAGGGCTTTTGAGGATTAGTGGCATAGCGTTTCTCCATTGGTGGACAAATAAGTTCCCTTCAGGGGAAAAACGTGCACATTTATTTATTTTATCCTAAATTTAGCTTTTTTGTGAAATTATATAAAATTGTGCTAGAAAAGGTGTTTTATTGGACTGTCACTTGACTTCATGACACTTTTCAGTGAAGTGCTATTTTTAACTTTTATGTGAAAAAATATTAAAATTATAGTTTTTCATTGTTTTTCTTCTACTTTGAACTTTTACTAAAGTACTTTTAGGAGCTGTGGTAAGTATTTTTTGTGCTTTTTCTTGTATTTTTATAGAAAGCTACCTTCTTTATTACCTGTTTTACCAACTGATCCTAACAGTCATCTCTGGGTTTGAGACACCACTTTTGGCTGCACCATGGAGCAACTTACAGATTCTTCCTTTTTCCAGCCACAAAAATAAAAGAGTTTCCATACATCCTTTTCCACTTCAGCAGGCTACAAATTTGCCTTAGTCACAGATGGGTTACTGTTCTGTTACCATTTTTGGTTCTTCAGGCCATTCATCTTTATTGGCTCACTCTGGTATAGTCCTTTCAGCCACAATTGACTTGGGGGTTAGACCATGTCCTCTGAGGCTGTTGATGTGCCCTTGGCAGGCAAGGAAGAGCCACTCTTATTGGTCTCTGAGGATGAAGCCCGGGAATGCCTCTCTGTTTAGCTGGGCTGAGATACCTATTCCCCTGTGGGTTATGTTTGACAGGAGTCTGTCCATTTCTGTATAATTTTCTGTTGAAAAGAAGCATGAAATTAAACTGTTGTCTTCCTTTGTCACTGTGTCTTTGGACAGGAATGATTTATTGGGCTTAGCTCAGGTTTAATTCAGGCTCTTGACCCTTCTTTTTCTGGTGGTTCTGGTAAAAGGAAAAGGGATTCTTCTGTTTCTAAATATTTTCTGGATATTGAACATGAAAATGATTATGAGGGAAAAACTTCTGTTTCTTTTCCTCAGGTAACTGATTCTGTCTCTGAGGAGAGTGTCTCTTCTTATAGTCCCTTGGAAGAATTGTCTTTTTTTGAAACTATATCCAGAACAAATCAGTTGTTTCAGTGTGAACATACTAATATTCCACTATCTTTAAAGAAATATTATGATGTATTACAACTGGAATTTCCTGAACCTATTTCAGTTCCTCTTGCTCTTCCAGCTTTGGACAACAGCTATATTACAGCCTGTAACTTGCCTGCCAAATTTATAAATTGTTAATTTCTAATCCCAGATTTGAGCATGCATTGATTTCTTTGGTAAATCCTGCTGCTAAACACCTAGCAAATGCTAATCCAGTCCCCTCTGATAAGGATGGAAAAGTTTTTGAAAGATTTCTTCTGTCACACCTGCATTTAGAATTCTTAATTGTTAAGACTGTGTGTTAAAGTATATACTTGTTTCTTTTGGAACATTACAGCTTATTTTCCCTTTTCCAAAGAAAACACCATCTTTGTGTAATTTTATTGTTTATATGTTTCAAGAGTTTAAACACTTTTTTTGAAGTATGCTTATGATTCAGATGATGCTTCTTTCAGAGCTACTGCTACTAGAACTGTTAAAGGTTTGCTAAGTTGTGTAAACAATTTTTCCTTGTGAATATTAAAGCTGACATTTTGAATTTTCCTTTAAGTTGTTTTTGGACTATCTGCTGCTAAAGTCCTGAAAAATATAATAGAGGGATTTTTTCAACCTTCTCTCTCCAAGTTTGTCAGTACTACCTCATCATCATTTGATAAAAAAGCTAAATAGGCAGGCACAACAAGCTTTTGGCAAGCAGTTATTAAAAAATGACAAGGGTCTCTAAAAAGGAAGGAGGAGCCCCACAGAAACTGACAGTCCAACAAGTCTGCATGACTATCTACAAAATGCCCCCCCCCCCCCCTCTCTGGCAAACTTTTAAATCTTCCCCAAAATCTGGCTGTCCATGTCTCTTTCTGGCAACAGATAATCTCAAATAAATTAGTTTTGGGAGTGATTATTCAGGCATACACATGGTAGTGGGAATCACTGTTTATTTTGCAGGGGATTCCACTTCATCCACCAAATAAAACTTCTTTTTTCCTCTCCTGTCATTCAGCATCTGCTGACTCAAGGGGGTGATAGAAGCAGTCCCTCCTCTGATAGGGAAAAAAACTTCTTATTCAAGAATGTTTCTAGTATAAATAAAAGAAAGAAAGAAGCTTCATGGAGAATAGTACTAGATATTCCCTTGCTGAATCAATTTGTGAGGGTTCCAAATTTCAAAATATTATTCCTTCGTGATCTGTTACTTCTCATCCCTCCTTTATGTTTTTAGTAACAATTGATATTCCTTTTACACCAGCTATCAAACATTTCTTTTTTTAACACCTTTATTAAATTATGATTTAAAACATAGGCAAACATACGTTAACAGAAAAGAAAACAAATCGTATTAACATTTTTTCCATTTACATAAATTGTAGATCACATATTTTTTCTTTATAACTATCATCAGTCCAGCATTACATAAACTGTTGAATTCTTGCTTACTCTTAAACCTCATTCTGCATGTATTATTTTCACAATTTCCATTTCTTTGTTATTTAATTTGCTCTTTCCTTTGTTTAAAGATCCCTCTTACAGTTCTTTCATCTTTTATAATATTGAATATTTAAAATTCAGTTGGTTTAGACTTTGAGTACCATTTTCTAGTGGATGCTTTTTTTTACAGCCAACAGAAACAAACTTCATAAATCCTTACCATGTCTAGACATTTCAGAGCTTGTGTACCAGCTCAAATTAATAATTTCCTTAGCTACAGTCATATAGATGGCGCAGCGGTGCAGTGGTTTGGGTTGTCGCCTCACAGAAAGAGGTTCTCTGGTTAGATTCTCAGTTGGGGTGCCTTCTGTGCAGTGTGTGCATGTCCTCCCTTAATTAGTGTGGGTTTCCTCTGGGTGGTCTGGTTTCTTCCCACGTTACAAAGACATGCATCTGAAGCATTTCTTCCCAGACCTCCACTGAAAATTGGCTCGTTCCAAGTCGGACCTTCCCAATTAACAAATGTTAAATAAATAAATGAATAAAAATTTGATCACCTAATAGTTCTGGCACAGTTCTCTACAGGGATTTTTAAAGTCTGCCAATTCATTACACTCCCAAAATATATGCTCCCAGTTTGCTCCATCTTCTTTATCATACCTCCAACATTTGCTATCTACATGAGGAAAAATGATATCAAATCTGCTTGGGCTAATACGGTACCTATCCTAGAATTCTACATCTTCTGGACTTTGTTACATGCATATGTCCTCCCATTGTTCTCTTGTCAGTTGCTTTTGCACTCTCTCTTCCCAGTCTTTTCTAATCTGCTTTGATTGATTCTAATAGTCATCATGCAGTATTTTATATGCCCTATGGATCTTTCCTTTGAAGCATTTACATAGGTATTTTTATACTCCAAGCAGACTTCAGAAAATGTTTCCTCGGGTAGATAGCAAATGTTGGAGGTGTGTTGTTGAAGAATTAATTAACTGGGAACATGTACCTTATAAGAGTAATGAGTAGGTACATTAAAAAAAATCCCTACAGAGTACATAATAAGACCTTGAGTTTAATTATACTGGCTGCCAAAAAAGCAATTACTAGAAAATGGAAATGAAAGTCTAAACCAACTTTATGGGAAATACTGAATATTATAAAGGAGAAAAAAAAAGCATGAAGAAGGTTCTTTAGAAAAGTGAAGGAGTAAATTACATAGAAATAAGTGAAAATTGTGGGAACAATGCATGCAGAATAATGTTTAAGAAGAGGAGTGAGTCTTAAGGGAAGGCAGGAATTCAGCAATTTATGTAATGTTGGACTGATGGTTATTACAAAGAAAAGATTTGTGATGTATATGTATGCATATGGAAAAAATGTTAATATGGTTTATTTTATTTTATTTCTGTTTACGTATATTTGCCTATGTCCTACGTGATAATTTAATAAAGGTGTTTTAAAAATGAAGTTTAACCCTTCAGATAGGAACAATTGCCCTAATTCAACAGCTGCACTAACAGGCATTGCATAACCTAAAATTAAGGTTATCCATGCTAAAGTTCATGCTACAGCCTGTGTTCCCACTTACACTGATTGCTGTTTGTTCTTTTCCTATCTCTGTTCCCCTCCCAGTTATAAAAAAAACCCAGCGTGTGTGGTTTCAGAAAAAAGTAAATTTGCAGCCCTAAGAAAAAGTGCACTATATGTCTTTCAGTTGTGCATTGTTCTAACTACATTAAAGTATTAAGCCTTTTGAGGAGCCTTCTGTCTCTTATTCATTTCCCATAATTTCAGATTTTATTTTCCACTGAATTACTTGCCACTGTATCTTTAAAGTTTGCATTTTTTTAACAAAGAATCCTCATAACTCTTAAAATTAATCAGTTACACCTGCAGACAAATTGTCTTCACGTAAAAGTAGTCAGCAAAGAATCTTTGTCAGTTTCTCATAGAATATAACTTACAAATGCCTTCAGCTGTAGACTTGTTGACTCCCACTGAAGATTTGCTAATGGAAGAAAAAAAAGCTACTATCTTTGCAGATGTAGGAAACTTAGCATTTTTCATGATTTTCATCTTGTCTTATTTTTCAAGCCTACTCACTTATTAAAAAAACACTTGTTTATAACTTAAGCCAAGAGCTTTAATCTAGACATTCACTCTTGTAAAAATAAGCAAAAATACCTGAATTCTACATATAATATCTCATTAACAGCTAAGCAGTATGGAATGTCACACCTCTAGCATCCTATGTACATCTTATCTTCCTTTCCAGAGCATTTTCTGAAAAATAAACTTAAGCATAAGACAAACAGATGGAAATAGTTTGTGAACAATAAAAGCTATTAAAACTGTACAAGCAGCAATGTTAACAGTAAGAAGTACAGTGATAGTAGTTAGTGCATTCATAGTCTGTTCCATAAATATTGTAATATATTATAATGCACACAAGCTCCTCGTTATATATTTTTTAAACTTTCACAAATTTTCATATCTTGAAAACTATATAACCTTAGACATATATTGCTAGAACATTTGTGTAAACCAGACAAAAAACTTTCACATGACAGCAGGAAATTCTTCTGTAAGTGCATACTTATTGAGATATTTGCAGAAATAATGAAAACATGTTTAATTGTATAATTAACAATACACATAGATATCGCTCACGATGTGCACTTCATAGTGTGAATATCAGACAGTTTTCTTAAAAAATGCTTAAGGTTTCACTAATCTCATGCAACAGTTTATAAGTCACTTAGTTTTTAAGTATTAAGTGCATGTGGAAGTATTACTTATTTTCATAATTACTAACATCTAGCAAAATTTCCAGTATAGTGTGATATAAACTAACATATTCAATGAGTTTTCCTTTCTCCCAAATTGATGTTTCACACCAAACAGCTCAATAAAATTTAGCTCTCTCAGTTATGAAGATATGAACATAAATATGGAAATATAAATAATAAGTAGCAAACAAAAATTAATTTCTCCATACATACATACATACAACCAAGTATTTCATGTACGGGCATTAATGCCCTTCTAGCTTGCCAATCTACCAAAACACTTGTTCCCATAATAAGTGTCTAGGCTGTTCTTAAAAATATCTAAACCAGTACTTGTTTTAATGTAATTTGGTAGTCTGTCCATGCATCAGCTATTCTGTAAGAGAACCAATTAGTATACTTCTCTTTCCTATAGAATCTTCTACATAGATTATCTGATGATTCTGTAGTACTTTTTGATAACCCCAAACATTCCCAGATGTAGTCTGTAAATGCCCTAAATACACAAATAAGATCTTCTCATAGATATCTTTAAGAGACACTGCACAAGTGATATTTTAATCTTTCATAATAACTTAAATTTTCATATCCATGGATGCCCTTGGTATATTTCCTCTGTACTCTTTCCAGTTTACTCATGCTTGTTTTCTTATATGGTTTCCATATTGTTATTCCATACTCAAGTTTGGGTCCACTGTAACTAACAAAGGATGACTTCATTATTTTTTATTTCCTAGACTTTATAAATCATTTTATACAACCTATAGTTCTATAACTATCATTAACCAATTGGTTGATATGATTAGTAAAACTCATAGCTGCAACTACCCATATACCCAGGTCCTTAAATGAGTCTACAGTTTCAGTCACTGTGTGCTGTATTAAATATTCATTTTTCAGTTTATGTCTCCCAAATCTCATATGCTTAGTTTTTATCAGCATATTATTCTCCTGTGCCCAGATGGCCAATTTAGTCAAGTTATTTTGCAGACATGCCTTATCTGTAACATGTGTAATCAGTTTACCCAATTTCAGGTCATCTGCATATAGACTGTAGAACACCTCAGATGAAAAAGTTAGGTCAGAAAGATCTAAACAAGTAAGGGCTTAGGACAGAGACCTGTGGGACACCCTGATTGTAATCAAGGATTCCATCTGTCCAGTTGCTGAGTGATACTTTCCATGTCCTATTTGTAAGACATGCAGCTATCCATCTTATCAAGAGTACAGCAATACCTAGTTGCACTAATTTATTGATCAGTGTTTTGTGTATATCCCTATCCAGTTCTGACAGTAATTTATCCAGTATCACCTTTTCCATTATTTTTCCACAGCATGAAAGTAGACTTAAGGGTCTGTATGACTCTGGGTTTTTTCTACTCACCGTTCCCTTAAAGACACATTTAATAAGCACATGTCTCCAGTGTTGAGGAATCTCCCCATATTTATATGACCTAGTGAATAATGGGTCTATATCACGTTGTCGAACTCTTAAAAGTTCAAACGTCATATGGTCAATACCATATGATCGAACTTTTAAAAGTTCAAACGTTTTGACAGAGATCTCCGTACAGTGCAGAATGGGAAGATTTCCCTTTTCTTCACTGTAGTGCGATCTCGGAGTTGTTATATTTAAAGAGCGGGGGGTGTGGGGGCTGCAGGGGGGCTTGCCCCCCCCCCTGCTTAAACCATTTAGGTAGGTTTTTTTTCTTTGGTTTATTTTTTTACTACATTTTCGAACTTTTAAAAGTTCAATCATATGGTGTCGACAGTATCAGTTTCGAACTTTTAAAAGTTCGATTATGTAATATAGACACATGAATAATAGATATAATGGTGCCATAATTTCTTGCTGAAGTATTCTCAGGTCATTGTCACTAATTCCATCTCCTTCCTGTACTTTGTTTGGATCCAGTTTGTGCAGTTGTTTTTTAATATAATCTAATCTGATTCCAGTATCTGGGTTACCTAGATGTTACTAGGACAACTTATCACCCCTTTTGTGGAGCCAAACTGTTTTGCATAAGAGTTTGTAAATATATCTATTATCTGTTGAGTGAGAATTAATTTTAAAATCTACACACACTTTATCAATTTGTGTCTCTTTACTCTTTTCACATCTTATGTATCTATAAAAAAGGTTTCCTATTATGCTCAATATCGTTATATAAATGTTCTTGCTCTTGTCTTATACTATGCTTAATCTGTTTGACCAGCTTGTTTGTTTCAGTTTTCAAAGTTGCAGTTCGACCTCTCTTCCATTTCTCTTATTTTTTGTCTCTTACCTTAATCAGATATCTTGTTCTTATGGAAGTATATCTCCCTGATGTTGTATGCCTACATTCTGATGTTAAACATTTTTTGATTTTTTTGCACTCAAACAATTTCTCTAATAAAACTTCCACATTCTATCTGCAGTTTTTCTACTGAACACCTCACTCCAGTTAGTTTTACATAGTGACTGTTTTACTTCCATATAATCTGTAATTAACCTTCTGTGTATTGGTTTAGATTTTAGCTTGGCAGAATTATCTAGCAACACATTAACCTTTATAACCCCATAATTACTGCACATCAATGGTGGTAAAACTTGACTTGAAGAAACAGTAATTTCTTTAGGAACACAAACAATGACTAGTATGTTCCATTCCCTGGTAGGTTGTTTTGCAATCTGAAGCAATGTTCCTGAATGTACATTGTGAATAATTAACTTTGTTGAATCAATATTATTCCCATCTGTTTCTAGTAAATTTAAGTCCCAGCTAATATTATTCTTCCTTCCTGTGTTTCATGCAAGAAATGTATGAATTCCTCTACATCATCTGCACTTGACTTTGGTGGTCTATATGTTCCAGGTTTGTCTTTATTGTCACAGTTACATAGTCTATAGTATTGGTGTTATCACTGAACATGTAATAATCACAGGTCTCATAACTATCTTTAAACCCTATCATAACACCTCCATTTAATTTTTTGTTAGAATTTCTGTTGCAGTAAAAACATTTATACCCTGACAGAACTGGTTTCCAGTCATTGTTCTTTAACCATGTTTCACAAACAACGTTGCAAATTTTCCAATAAAAAACTGCTCCAAGCATTAACAACCATAAGAGATGCATCAAATGTTGCTATCTGTGACCTGTTAAATTTTCAGCATGGCAGAAATCCTGCCTAGTGTTTGTCAAATATTCCAAAATATCTGCTGCAAAAATTCTCTTCCTGATCTTGACAAATGCACGCCATCCTGTCAGAACACATATGCCCAAAACTAGGCTTGGATGCTGTACATATTTCCATTTTTTAAAATGGAACATTTTTTCCATGTAGGTATTTGCCCAAAAAATCTTTTCATTCACAGTGACCTGACCATTCTTTCTATAGGTGATTTGTGAAAAATACGTCCTAACACCAGTACAAATTATACTATCTAAGAGGGCTGTTAGCTCCCTACTAACATTCAGAGAATCCTTGCTTATGACATAATTTGTACCAATATGAATACAAACAGATCTGTACTTCCTTACATTAAGGTGTTCCAAGGCTTGTCTCACATCTTCTATTTTTGCTCCTGGCAAGCATAACATTATTTGATGTTCATTATCATCTCTGCAAATATATCAGTTCCTCTAATAATTGAATTTCCAATTACAAGAATATCTTTGCTGGCCAGCTCTGAAGAATCTTCAGCATCTAATACAGTAATATCTCCTCTATCAGTTGTTATGAAGGATAGATACACTCCAGATTATCCTAGGCTAACAATGTTAGTGTCATTTTGTTAATAACTCCTTGCCCTTTCTAATAATGCCTATTATTATCATCTGATAGGAAACTTATTTGAAGTTAGACTCCAAAAAGTTCTGTACACCATAAGAGGGTATGGGTGTTAACTAGAAGTACACAAGAAGGATTTACAGGCTTGAGTGAGATATAGAGATATAATCATTGCTCTTTTAGACCCCACCCCCACCCCAGCAACTTAAAATCACAGCAAGTTTGTAGTAAACTTGCTTTTGTCATGCATTTCTACTCTTGTTATACTATAAAGCCAGTATTTCTTACATTTAAAAAACTGTACTTTAATAGCGTTAACATGTACAACAGTCACGGAAAAAACTACATGTCTACATTTAAAATACCCCTGACTACAGACTACATAGAACTGCTTTACTGTTTATAAAGCATGCACTGTATAGCATGTAGTATTTTATACAGATTCTACCAATAACAAACATTGGTACTTTTATTTGCCTTTTAGTGCCTTACTAAACATTAATGACAAAAGATTGTGTATATGCTTTAAAGTCCACCAACAAGTTTAACAAAGTCTACAAAAGTCCAGCCAGTCTCAGTCACTTTCCTTTGCAAAGCCATATTTCACAAATGTGATTGATGCTTTACAGTCTCCCATTTACTCAGTAATTTCAGCGCTGCTGGTCTTCCTGTTAATCCCACTCTTCCAACACCACACTCTGGTTCGAATCCAGGGTACTCCTCGGTCTCCTGGTTAACTGCTGTGCTTTTTTCTGTCCCTCAAGCATTTTCCTTTGGAACATTGTAAAAGGTTTTGCTGGTAAAAGTCTCTGGGAGTTTCATTGTAAGAAGGATGAGAAGCAGTCCCCTTTTGTTTGCTGGCTCCATTTTTGTTAGATAAACTTTTTTTTTCCTCCTTAGCCTGTTCTGCATCAAAACATGTCTGTGATCATCCAGAAAGAATATTCTGAGCTGAGTAAAGCAACTTGAATCTCACACCTGCCTCTTGACATTCCCTGATTGCTGAGGAAAATGTGCTTCTCTTCCACCTAGTATGCAGTGAATAATAATTTTTCACAAACATACTGCTGTCTCCAGTTTTTAATACTTTTAATTTTTCCATAGTTTTGTTAGAATCACGTCTTTCTGCTAGTATGATTATCTATACTAATATAGGTCTTGGCTGCTTTCTCATGGCCAAATTTGAACCATACACTCTGTGCCATTTCAATTAACAAATCCTACTGTGAAACAAGTCCAGTTGCTTAATTGTACTTTAATAAAATAAATACAGTCTGTTCCTTCCAGTTTTTCTAGTACAGAAGAAAGTCTCATGTTTTCTCTGCATACTGTGTCTTCTAACGCTACCATTTTTTGAAACTGCTCTTCCAAAAAGTGTCATACTCAGACAGCTTTTTCTTCATTTCATCCCAATTTTTGCAGTTTTGTCAGTTCATCTGAATTGCTTCTTCTATGTTGTCAGCCTTTTGTTACATGAGTTGATATACTCCTTCATTGTTTTTTATTTTAATTGCCTCTGAGTACATTTGATTTATTCTTTCCCTCTAAATTACTGGAAGCCAGTTCTTGTACCAAAGCTAAAGCTTGAACTGCTGTTTGCTGAACAGCTACATGATTCCTCCCAGCCAATGTTTTGTGTTCACGTTTTCTTGTTGATTTTCTCTCAGGTTCTCTAAGTTTATAATTTGCTGGCATTCAGGCATTGTACTTACTAGTCAGTAACTGAATTTTACCTAAAAATACTGTTTCACTGGCTTCCTTTTCTCAGTTTCAGTTTTCATACTGGGAGAGCTGACATTAAAGTGAGATAACCATTATTTATTACATAGCAGACGAGGGCAAGGAAGTAGTGTCTCACCTAACAGTACAAGACTCCTTACCACAACAACTTTACCTACTGCCTAAAATACATAAATATCTTCACCAACCACAGGTAGACTCATTATTTCAGAAAATGGTTATTTGACTGAACCACTATCAGCCTTTCTTACCAAATATCTTAAAACCCATTATAGGTATCAAAATCAAACAACATTAGATGGGGGCATGTTAGTGGGTTGTGTTCCTTGTAGACATTGTACCTTTTGTAGGTATGTAGTGAAGAGTAAAGAAATTACCATCAGTAACACTGCCAAGATTTTTGACATCCATATATTTGGGAATTGCAGTACAGACTGGGTTATGTACTTAGTTATATGTACGTTTTGCTTTTTATGTGGGACGGACATCATGCCCATTTAGAATGCAGATTTCAGAGCATTTAAGTGATATTAGAAGTAAATGTATATGTAATGCACTTTATAAACATACTACAAAACACTCCATTGCAGAATTTATGTTTGTGATTATTGATAAAATTGTAGGGAAATGGTTGGCATAATGTATTAAATAAAAAGGAGAAAACTTGAATCATTAGACTAGGAGGATTATTTCCCCTGGGTCTGAATGAGCACCTTTAATTATTTAATTAGTCAATTATAATAGGAATGGGTGGGACAAGTTACAATATATATGCTGATGTTGTGCTTTACATTGAATACACTGATGAAGGCCATAGTGCAGAAACTGGTTTGTGATATTCTATATTAGTGTGATTTTTGCACTAATTCTGTTGTGTTCATATGGGTTGCTGCATATGTTATTTAAAAAATATTGGTTGTCTTACTTTGAGGGCTGGCTGATTTTGCTTTTACATAGACCGAGCTTTATTTGGCCATTTCACTTGCCATACGTGCGGAAGCCCAGTTTGGAGAGCTGTCATTAAGCTGTTGATCACTGTACAGCCATCTTGAAAGTCCCAAATTTCAAACATTTCTTCAGGTTTTCAGCATCACACTTTCAATTCTCTGTATTACCCTTTTTGGTTATCCACCGCTTCAAGGGTATTCACAAAGTGTCTACCTCCAGTAACTGCCTTTTTCCTTATTTAGATGACTTGCTTATCTTTACAGTCTTTCCGAAAGTATCAGACATTTCTCACTTGGTTTAGAGAGCTCCTTCATAAACTGAGGTTTCAGGAGCATCCAAAAGTCTTGCTTGACAACTTCTCACAGGGTTGTTTTCCTGTGTTGTCTCTTAGATAACTCAGTTCAAAGAGCTTTTTTTCCACATGAAAAAAGTAGATATATATCTAGATCTGTTCCTGAGTTTTTCCACTTACACCGAGGCCTCACCAAAGGAACTTCTCAGGATATAAAGATTCTTGATATCCATTATTAAGATTTTTCTAGCCAGACTCCAGATGAGAAAATTCAGTGGTACCTAAAATCATTATGGAATCAACATCATCAACCCCTGACATTCCAGATGCCTGTTTTGGGAGTTGTAAAAATGGCACTGCTTTGTTGGAGAGACCAGTTTTATTTTAATCCAGGTCCTCCATTCTCCTTTCCTGTTCCTATACAATCTGTAAATGCAGATTCCTCAGACTTTGCTTGAGGTTTATGTCTTTGGCAGAAAAAGTGCAGGATTTTTAGATTAAAAACAAAAAAGACCAAAGCACACTATCATCAAATAAATGTTGGTATTAATAAATGCTATCTTCTTTCTCAATTATCCGTGGTCCCCAGGACCTTTACAAGAGATCAAAGACAACACCACAGTGATGTGATAAGTAAATGCAGGGTCTTCAGATCATACCTTGTGCAGTTTAGCCATGGTAGCCTGAAATATAGCAATTTTGTATAATTATACTCTGCAGGTATCTTACATTCTGTCAGAGTAAAATGTGGCACATACTCAGCGCAGGAATAGGATAGACTCGCACAAATGGAAATTGAATCCAGGTGTATTCTAGGATTTAATCCAGCTCTGAGGAACACCTCAGAGAGATCTGTTTACCTCCATTCACAACAAATAATTGGTAAAATTCTGCTTCTGGTCTCCTTGCAAGGAGGTATGGAAAATGTGTGCATTCTCTTTTCCTTGGCTGGAAATGTTCCTGTTTGCCTTTCCACTGCTTCCAGTGATATCCAGGGTCATGCTGAGGATTCAGTAGGACTCTCCACAAATGTTTTGGTGACTGTCTTCTGGCCCAGGTAGCAGTAGTTCTCCCTGTTTTTGGAAATGCTCAAGGACAATTACCACAACCTTCCTGACTAGAACTACTGACACCAAGATAGGGGTTATTTGATACACCCCAACTTGTAACAAATTTAACTGACTGTATGAAAAAGTTATAAACTCCAAATACCGAAATAAAGTGACAGGAGAAATAAAATATGAGTCAAAGTTGCAAACAAAAACCCCAGTCACTCACAGCTGCAGGCAATAAAAGTCTCCAGATTTTAAACACAAATTCAGTGTATAGTCAAATCCAGTAAAAACTCACAGCTGCAGGCAATAAAAGTCTCCAAATTTTAAACACAAATCCAGTGTAGAATCAAATCCAGTAGAAAATAACGATCCAAAGGTGAAGTAATATTAAAGATTTAATAAAAAGTGAGCGCTTTTGCGGTACACCTGACCGCTTCATCAGACTTTAAAAGTGCCTACAATACAGCAAGCTGTTTAAATCCTATGGTTGACCAATCACAACTTTAAGCAGCATATTCATTAAGAATTAAAAGTGTATACACACATAAAAAACACTATAATAATAAACATTCTAAAACACAGGGTTAAATTCAAACTCTTTTCAGTGTTTAAGTGCACGTGCTTTTAAGAAAGGTTTAAGGGAAACTTTACTATTTAAACCAGGTAGTTTGTCTGCTTTAAAGAACATTATCCATCTTTGTTCATTTGCATCTGTAATGTTCTTTATTTCGCCTCCTCTCATGTTCTCATGTATAACTTCCAAAACAAAGAATTTAAAACATGTTCATTACCCTTTTCCATGACATGTTGTGCTAATGCACTTTCTGACTTCTTGTTTTTAATATCACTTAAGTGTTCCAATATTCTTTTTTCAAGGCTACGATTCATCTTACCTATATAGAACACACAGCATACACTACAGAAACTAAAATAAATAAGGTTTTTCGTTGTGCAGTCTGCATAAAAAATGAATTCTATCCTTACGTCTAGTTGGTGGTGTGTAAAGTGACTGCCACTAAAAATGTGTTTACATGCTATGCAATTTCTAGTCTAACAGAGTCATTTCTAGCAATAACTGTTTCCAAAAGAGAATATATAACCAAGATATGTGGGGGGCTTTGCCCCCCCCCCACACCACCCCTTTCTTTATATACTAACTCCAGGGTCTCACAACAGTGGGGAAAAGGCCATTTATAACTTTCAACAAAATGAGTTTCAGTCAAGTGAGTTTTCAGTGAAGTGAGCTTTCAGTTGAAGTGGTCCTAGTAATTTAATTTTCAATCAAGTGAGTTTTCAATCAACCGCAGTAGACCCATTTATAACAGTACATCAGCAAACAAGATCTGGGGAATGCCCTACTGCATCATGGGATAGGGATGGAGCCATGAGCTAGCTGAAGACTTCGAGCTTTAGAAAGTGGCCAAGTCGGAACCGAGGATCGGTTCTGAACCCATCAGTCAAGAATGAAGGGGAAGATGGACAACTCACATGGAACGTTATGGTAGGTACATAACTTTTTTTCTTTCTTTGATATGTCATTCGCTTGAAATCATAAAGAACCTCTGTTGCTAGTTCAGCATTCATAATATTCTTTTATGTCCAATATGAAAGTCCTGACTTGGTTGTCTCTGTGCAATTAACTCAACATTCTTATTTTCCAACCTACACCAATATAAAATCTTATTTTGCATCTATCTGTTTTTTTTTCAGTCAAATTTCCTCCTTTCATCTTACTTTAACTATGAACTTCACATAACTTTGCATATTAAAAACGCTTTCACCCCTTTAAGAGTTATCAGTAAGGGGTCAGTGACAGCTGCTTACTCTTATTTGGAGTGACATATAAGAGTATTCTAGACTAAATAATTTAGTATTTTCTTTGGCAAAAAGGATATTTTGTGAAAGTATACTCGCTGTTATACCATACCAAAAAAAACCCCAAAAAACAGAAAAAACCCCACACATCCAGAAGCAGCACTCCATTCACTAAAGAGAGAAATGAGGAGTGCACACAGTGAGAGATAATGTAACTCATAGTATATTTCCCTCAGTGTAGCCTAATTTGGGGTACTGTCTGACTGATCCTGTTACAGAGTTCATTTGTTTAGCAGTTTAACAGAACCCATTTGGGGAAAAAACATCAAGTAAATTTAACAGAATAACACACACACAGAATAACACACTGGTATATTAAACATTAGCACTTCATCTAGAACTGTTTTAAGAATATCATCTTCCTCTTTACAGCAACAACATTCAGCTGTATGTTTTCCTCCACTTGAACAGTCATTCAAAAACTAAACAGAGCAGTTTGTATTACAGAGGTAGGAGGAATGGGTCCAGAAAAGTGAATTGATTGCCAGTGTGCTGGCAGTCAACTCCAGGGCTTCCTTTCTTTATCCATCCAGTTAGCACTCTTTCTGACTGGGCAGCCTTGTCTGCACTACCCTTTCCTGCTTGTACTGACTACCAGATGTAGGTTGACTCCTTCTTGGAACAAACTGTTCCATTTCATCTAGGATAACCCAAGCTTTTTTTCTCTCTCATTTCTTATATTTTAGTGGGAAAATTAAAATCTAACTACTCAGCTGCCATTCCGTCAGTATTTTCCCTCTCTTGTCTTATAGCCTTGCTATACTTTGCTGACTTAGGGTCTTATGCCTGATACTTATCTATTCTTTTTCTACTGATTCTAAGATGTTCTGTGGAATTAGATGATTGCCATGTTTCCTCTTGTTGTGCTGATGTTTCAACCATATTGGTGTGCCTGCACCCCCAATCACATTATTGCAATAACTGACTGCCTTTTTCAAGCTTTTACAAATCTATGTTCCTTCTTTCTTTTGAGCCTTTTACTGAGCAGAGTACATCAAATGCATTATTGCTTCTTCTCTGAGCATATTTCCCATGATTTGGAAAAGCTGTATCCATCTCTAATAGATGATGGAAAAAAATGTTCAAAATGTTTTAGTTTTTGTCCTGCTAACAGCATCCCCTTCTATAGAACCACTTGCATTATTATCCACTCTTTCATTTGGTAATTTCAGTAACAGTTATTTCATGCCTATTTTTGTCTTCTTTCAGCTGGGGTAAAACTTCCTACTCTGCAATCTTTCACCATTATATCAAGTAGGGGGGTGCATTTCCCATGAACTGCATTAGCCACTTCTTCACAAATTGAACCACATCTATCCCATTACTTACGTTGTTGAGAGACTTGAAATCTTGACGTTTTCTCCTTTAGCTTTGCACCATATCATATTTTCTTGCTTCAACTTTAATGCCTCGGTTGCATTGTTAACATAAATTAGTTCCTTTTCATGCCTATTTATTTTTATCTCCATATCTTTTGGTGGATTCATGTTGACTCTGTAAGTTTAATTTCAGAGATTGCTCTTTATGTGATAGAAGAATTATTGAAAAGTATTTTTTTCCTGGGTCAACCTCCTGCACATCAGATACTCCCAAAAACCAAAATGTATACATACTAACTTCAGGTTTCCAAAGTCCATTAGTGCTGCCAGTGGCCTCAGCAATTTTACTTTGCAGAAAAGACACTTTCTGAAAGAACCTTCACATTGCTGTCAGGTTCCCTTATTGAAAGTACTACCACTTATACCATGCATGCTTTCATGTTTTTACTGGATGCTCTGCAGGTTGTGTGACCCCATAACTGGTTGAGAGAAATTCCAGTTTGTTTGAAATTCTTCCAATTTTATTGCCCATATCACTTGTAAAAGTATCAAATGCAGCTGTTTTGGCTCTAAAATATTTAGGTTTTTGAAACCGTAAAATTATCAAATGCAGCTGTTTTGGCTCTAAAATATTTAGGTTTTTGAAGCTTTTACTGAATATCAATTTCTTCAAAACAGACTTTTATAAACTGAGAGGCGTACAGTAAAATTACAGGCTGCTATCTCTCTCAGGCTTCACTTCTAAACCCACTGACCAGTAACATGCCTGATAGTATATTGACCATATTTCTGTCAAATCTGGGGTCAGCTCATCTAGTCTCTGACCCTTATTGTCTCTTAAAGAGGCGAGTTATCTGACTATTCTGATGTCTGTCCACTGCTCTCTCCTCTCTGCCCTAACTTTCTTGTGGTGTGACATTTCCACTCTCTTTCCTTCACTAAGACTTCATTTAGTATCTCTACTTCTTTCTCGGTCTCTTAAGCTCCCTCACATCCTTACTCAGTCTGCCCACTTCTCTCCCATCTTTCTGCAGCATACCTAAAAAGACATTAATCCCCACTTTACTGTCTTGTCACCTTTCTTCTTGCATCTTTATACAGTACCTAGTTCTACTCTCTTCCCACTCCCATCCACTGTTTATGCTGATGCTGCTAACTGATACACTCATATTCATGTGTAGCCACACTGGCTTTCCTTTTTTTCCCCATTTTATTTCCTCCATACTTTTTTCAGTCCATCATTTTAACTTAACATTGACTCTCTTACCTAGGTAGGAATGTCACTTCCTTCTCAAAACCCACATCATCATCATTTTTGTCTTTATTTCTTACCTTTCCCTTCACTTTTAATTGCAGAGTGGCATGGTCACTGTCATTGCCAGTGTCATAGTGACCCTGGCTCACAGTGGCTTCACCTGTGCATCAGTAACCCCTACTGCTGGTTTAGGACCCCATTCAGAATTTTGCCCTTTCTGGTATAGTCCTTCACCAGATGGCTGAATGCCTTAGAGCTTTTGTTCAACAGTCTGCTCTGGCAGATTAAAGCTTCTCTACCTCACCTCTTTACTCTCTCACATTCTGTTTTTTCCTCCTTTGTTGTGCCTAGGGGCTGATAAACTCAAACTTTTTGTAACTAGCAAGACACACAACCTAGGTTCATGTTCTTCCTTTTTCAGGGAGTGGTGTGCCTTCTTTTCTCTGACCTCACTTTAAATTCCTCCTTTATGTGGACTACTACTCCATTTCCATCTCTTCCTTTTATGTAATTCCTGAGTATCCTATACCCCAACATGTTCATGTTTGAATCCATCTTGCCACTGGCCTATGTGATGCCAACAATTTCCACCCTCCATTCCATCTTTATCACTGTTTGCAGCTCCTTCATATTCCTTTTCAGACTCGTCATTGCATA
The DNA here is from genome assembly GCF_019279795.1 of Protopterus annectens. NCBI lineage: Eukaryota > Metazoa > Chordata > Ceratodontiformes > Protopteridae > Protopterus > Protopterus annectens. The sequence continues at coordinate 1,807,521,923 of NC_056741.1, forward strand.
ATAATGCCACCTAACCACAGTCTTGAATCACTTTTGTCTGTTTGTTCCCCTACTTATGTTTTCTTTCACTTCCTAGTGCTCAAGTGCTTCCTTCTCTCTTCTGCTTCTTTGATGCTCATCCTCCATCTTAGTTTATAGGTACAGCTGAGGAGATTGCATCACAGTCCCACTCCTCCTTGGCTGAAACAGAGCTTGTCCATGACTCACAGTTGATCTGTATGTCAGGCACCTTTCTATTCTACCCAGCCCAAATCTTTCTTCTCTGCCCCCAGGCAGAACCAGTCAGTATACCTCCTAATCATGTCTTTCCACTATGTGCTGGCTGCTAGGACAGATACCATTTATTCCTTTCCTGGATTCTTTTTTCCTGCACTGTAGCTCTGCTTGCTACTGCCACAGCAGTCTCCTTTGACAGGCCACTGGTACCAACATAAAGCACAACATGTATTTACTATAGTCACTTCCATATGTGTCTTAGTGAGTCTAAGCTACAAACCTTTGGGTTGTACAATGTCACACCTATGTGAACTTAAGAATTACTTTTCATTGCCCTGTTAGGAGAACAAGGACTTATTCAATTGACTACCCTGTCTGAACTCAGCATTTGTTTTTCTTAAGAGTTGGATTGCCTAATTTATGTGTGAAACATCTTGCTTTTGCATTTGCAGAAAGAATGAATTTTGGAACTCTCCATTTTTCTTATGTTCCCAGAGCCACTACATTTTATGCCATGAAAGCAATGCAGACAAATTAAAATAATATAATACTACCAGTTCCAGCATAAATTGTACCACTGTGCGAGAGCAGAGTTTCAGACTTCAATCTGGAACTTCAGGATATCTCTTTACCCTAGTCTTATAATACAGTGTAAGGCAGTGGGGGCTGTAACAAATCTTAAAAATGGCAGGTGAAACAACAGAACTGATGGTATGGAGTAGGGAGTCCATAAATCATTTATATAAGTAAAAAATATAAACCATAGAATCCAGGACACCTTACTAAGTAAATTCAAATTGATTCCCTATAAACTGTAGCCTTCTCACTTATTAACTGTATACAATGAAGGCCACAGTAGTCATACAGTACTAAAACAGCTGCACATTCCAAATTCTGCCCCTCCCAAGTTGTGTGACCCCACATGTCACCCTTCATACAAAAAAATTGATTTGCAGGGAGCAGTCCCCTCCTTGACCCCCACCCCACACCTCCGGCTACTAAGATACACTACCTCAGAGATCACACAAACATGACGAATGTGAAGGAGTTGGTACTTTATAGTGCAAACTGTTATCATTTCTTAGTTTTAACACAGTTTGTAATATGCAGTATATTCAGCCAGTTACAATGCACCTACATACTGCTTGTCGGTTGGCATATTCTGAAACCATAAGTACTCAGTGGCAGAAATCATCACTCAGTGGGAATCTGTTATTGAGCTTTGACTGATCAGTCCCATGATAGTGCCCTATTGTCAAACCTTACACTTTGAGATTTGTTTACCTCTTTGACGTGTGCTTTGATAGAGAAAGGTGCCACTACAAGACTTCCTGAAAGGGTAATTTCCTTACATGCAGTATTTAAAACTCAGTTTAGAAGATCTGAAAAATCTATAATGAGGGACTTTTTTTCTCTTACAGGAAACTGATAGGAGTAAAGGTCCTGTTTGCTTGAGTTGGTTGTACCTCAGGTGAGTGTAAAAGATCCAGTGGCACCTGTTGAAAGGAGTTGGGGAAATTCTCTGATGCCCTGGACAAATTTCCCTTAGCAGTAGTAGAAATACTACCTCAGGTCTCCCCTGAAAAGAGGCCACTAGTCTTGTAGGACTAATGGTGTTAACAAAAGATAGACACGTATCTAGATAGAGTGGATTACATTAGACTTCGGTAAGGACCTAATTACCATAATGGCGGCTTTTTTTTTTCTTTTTTTTACATTGCCATGACCATTAGTCTTTGTGCAAATAATCACTATGCTTGAAAAATGGTGCCATCAGCATACTGCTTAATTTCCTGTTGGGGTGCCGGGGATAAGGTCAAAAGCAGAAATTCATTTAGGATACTATCACTTTCCCACTGGGAAATTGACAGTAAATCTATCTAGCATTAATAATAAAAGGTACTTTTTGGGTAGATGTTGCTGCTTCCCTATTCAGCAGCTTGAAGTGAGCCTGGCTAGGAACATTACCTTTATGAAAGTGGCACTCTAGTAACTCTAGTAAGTAGTATGTGCAAAGCTAACAGTTTGTTTTGAATATATGAGCCTTTCAGTAGTTTTTTTTTTTTTTTTTTTTTTTTTCAATTTTTAGATTAATCATGCATAATGCAGAAAAACGTTAAAATGCCATTAAAGAGTAAATGATACTTGTCGTAAACTATGCATGAGGAAAAAGGACTTTTGACTTGGCTTTTCTATCTCAGTATTATGTTAATTTACTAAGACTCGTCCACCTGTTTTTTGCCTTCTTTTCATCTTCAGCTATATTAACCCTTACAGCTGAAACATCCAATCCACCACCTCAGCAAGCACAAACACCAGGCCTGAGTATAGAAGCTGTGGCCAAGCACACCTTTGAGGGCAGCCAAGTCTCAGAGAATACCAGAACTGGGCTCCACTCTGCCATCTCCAAAGGAAATAAAACCAGTATTGTTGGAGGTAAAGGAAGAGCAGATGTGCCCATCACCCAATCAAAACAGCATCATCAGGAATTGACAGGATCACAGGTAAAACAAAACTGAGTGTCCATGTAGTCTGGTACTCACTTAACAGCTACTGACATTAAAAAGCCTGAATATGGTGTTGGTTAAAGAGTGTTTGATCCATCCTGTTTGTTTTTTTCTACTTGTACTTTGTAATATTTTTCACAAAACGAAAATATCTTAGTGACACATCTCTCTAACTTCAGAAAAGATCAACTTGATGTGATTCAGAAGCAAAGCAGCACTTTTGCCTTTAGCTGTAATGTGGTGGGTAGATTTTTTTTTTCATTTCATAGCTTTCTTTGTATTTGTCTAAGTACATTCTATCCAAAACTATTATGTTTCTCCGTAACTCAGTGTAATATTTTCTTCATACATGTGGACTACCATATTGCTCATATCTCATGTTTTGTGTAGGATCCTGTACTACATAAAGTTTAATGTATCAAGTTATATAGCTCATTTTTAGCATTTTTGTCAGTCATTCTGAAAAGTGTCCCTTTGAGCTGATCAACATGTGGCTTCTGTAAGGGAGTATAGCTTACTACAGCAGTGTAATCACAGCAATTATGTAAACATGCATAACTGCATTGTAGTGCATTGCACACTAGGATTACATTGA